>NW_027167954.1:0-84881 GCF_040954835.1 Lepisosteus oculatus | reverse complement strand
TGCAGATAGTGCCAAAACGTGTTTTTCAGCAGAAATAAACATGTTTCTGCTAGTTTGGTCAACCCCATGTAAGTTATGGGGCAGTAACAGCACACTTTTCAAAACGTATTTTTCAGCCCGAAATAAACACGTTTTTTCAGACTTCAGAATCTCCAATGTAACTGCAAGGCTCAGAAGAGCCCACACACTCAGCTCTTAAACCCAGTGTGCTGAAAGTGTCAGAACGTGTTTTTCAGAAGAAATAAACATGTTTCTGCAAGTTTGGTCAACCCCATGTAAGTTATGGGGCAGTAACAGCACACTTTTCAAAACGTGTTTTTCAGCCCGAGATAAACGCGTTTTTTCAGACAGCTGTATCCCTATGTAACTGCAAGGCTCAGAAGAGCCCACACACTCAGCTCTTAACCCCAGTGTGCAGAAAGTACCAAAACATGTTTTTCAGCAGAAATAAACATGTTTCTGCAAGTTTGGTCAACCCCATGTAAGTTATGGGGCAGTAACAGCACACTTTTAAAAACGTGTTTTTCAGCCCGAAATAAACGCGTTTTTTCAGACAGCTCTATCCCTATGTAACTGCAAGGCTCAGAAGAGCCCACACACTCAGCTCTTAACCCCAGTGTGCAGATAGTGCCAAAACGTGTTTTTCAGCAGAAATAAACATGTTTCTGCAAGTTTGGTCAACCCCATGTAAGTTATGGGGCAGTAACAGCACACTTTTCAAAACGTATTTTTCAGCCCGAAATAAACACGTTTTTTCAGACTTCAGAATCTCCATGTAACTGCAAGGCTCAGAAGAGCCCACACACTCAGGTCTTAACCCCAGTGTGCTGAAAGTGTCAAAACGTGTTTTTCAGCAGAAATAAACATGTTTCTGCAAGTTTGGTCAACCCCATGTAAGTTATGGGGCAGTAACAGCACACTTTTCAAAACGTGTTTTTCAGCCCGAAATAAACGCGTTTTTTCAGACAGCTGTATCCCTAAGTAACTGCAAGGCTCAGAAGAGCGCACACACTCAGGTCTTAACCCCAGTGTGCTGAAAGTGTCAAAACGTGTTTTTCAGCAGAAATAAACATGTTTCTGCAAGTTTGGTCAACCCCATGTAAGTTATGGGGCAGTAACAGCACACTTTTCAAAACGTATTTTTCAGCCCGAAATAAACACGTTTTTTCAGACTTCAGAATCTTCATGTAACTGCAAGGCTCAGAAGAGCCCACACACTCAGGTCTTAACCCCAGTGTGCTGAAAGTGTCAAAATGTGTTTTTCAGCAGAAATAAACATGTTTCTGCAAGTTTGCTCAACCCCATGTAAGTTATGGGGCAGTAACAGCACACTTTTCAAAACGTGTTTTTCAGCCCGAAATAAACGCGTTTTTTCAGACAGCTGTATCCCTATGTAACTGCAAGGCTCAGAAGAGCCCACACACTCAGGTCTTAAACCCAGTGTGCTGAAAGTGTCAGAACGTGTTTTTCAGACGAAATAAACATGTTTCTGCAAGTTTGGTCAACCCCATGTAAGTTATGGGGCAGTAACAGCACACTTTTAAAAACGTGTTTTTCAGCTCGAAAAAAACGCGTTTTTCAGACTTCAGAATCCCAATGTAACTGCAAGGCTCAGAAGAGCCCACACACTCAGCTCTTAAACCCAGTGTGCTGAAAGTGTCAGAACGTGTTTTTCAGAAGAAATAAACATGTTTCTGCAAGTTTGGTCAACCCCATGTAAGTTATGGGGCAGTAACAGCACACTTTTCAAAACGTGTTTTTCAGCCCGAAATAAACGCGTTTTTTCAGACAGCTGTATCCCTATGTAACTGCAAGGCTCAGAAGAGCCCACACACTCAGCTCTTAACCCCAGTGTGCAGAAAGTGCCAAAACGTGTTTTTCAGCAGAAATAAATATGTTTCTGCAAGTTAGGTCAACCCCATGTAAGTTATGGGGCACTAACAGCTCACTTTTCAAAACGTGTTTTTCAGCCCGAAATAAACGCGTTTTTTCAGACTGTTGAATTCCAATGTAACTGCTAGGCTCAGAAGAGCGCACTGCCTCAGCTCTTAACCCCAGTGTGCAGAAAGTGTCAAAACGTGTTTTTCAGCAGAAATAAACATGTTTCTGCTAGTTTGGTCACCGCCATGTAAGTAATGGGGCAGGAACAGCAGACTTTTCAAAACATGTTTTTCAGCCCGAAATAAACGCGTTTTTTCATACTGTGGAATCCCAATGCAGCTGCTAGGCTCAGAAGAGCCCACTGCTTCAGCTCTAACCCCAGTGTGCAGAAAGTGTCAAAACGTGTTTTTCAGCAGAAATAAACGTTTCTGCAAGATTGGTCACCCCCATGTAACTTATGGGGCAGGAACAGCAGACTTTTCAAATCGTGTTTTTCAGCCCGAAATAAACGCGTTTTTTCAAACTCTTATATCCCAAAGTAACTGCTAGGCTCAGAAGAGAACTGCCTCAGCTCTTATTCCCAGTGTGCAGAAAGTGTGAAAACGTGTTTTTTTGCCGAAATAAACATGTTTCTGCAAGTTTGGTCACCCCCATGTAATTAATGGGGCAGGAACAGCACACTTTTCAAAACGTGTCTTTCAGCCCGAAATAAATGCGTTTTTTCAGACTGTAGAATCCCAATGTAGCTGCTAGGCTCAGAAGAGCCCACTGCCGCAGCTCTTAACCCCAGTGTGCAGAAAGTGTCAAAACGTGTTTTTCAGCAGAAATAAACGTTTCTGCAATTTTGGTCACCCCCATGTAACTTATGGGGCAGGAACAGCAGACTTTTCAAAACGTGTTTTTCAGCAGAAATTAACATGTTTCAGCTAGTTTGGTCACCGCCATGTAATTTATGGGGCAGGAACAGCAGACTTTTCAAAACGTTTTTTTCAGCCCGAAATAAATGCGTTTTTTCATACTGTGGAATCCCAATGCAGCTGCTAGGCTCAGAAGAGCCCACTGCTTCAGCTCTTAACCCCAGTGTGCAGAAAGTGTCAAAACGTGTTTTTCAGCAGAAAAAACATGTTTCTGCAAGTTTGGTCACCCCCATGTAACTTATGGGGCAGGAACAGCAGACTTTTCAAAACGTGTTTTTCAGCCCGAAATAAACGCTTTTTTTCATACTGTTGAATTCCAATGTAACTGCTAGGCTCAGAAGAGCCCACTGCTTCAGCTCTAACCCCAGTGTGCAGAAAGTGTCAAAACGTGTTTTTCAGCAGAAATAAACATGTTTCTGCAAGTTTGGTCAGCCCTATGTAACTAATAGAGCAGGAACAGCAGACTTTTCAAAACGTGTTTTTCAGCCCGAAATAAACACTTTTTTTCAGACTGTTGAATCCCAATGTAGCTGCTATGCTCAGAAGAGCCCACGGCCTCAGCTCTTAACCCCAGTGTGCAGAAAGTGTCAAAACGTGTTTTTCAGCAGAAATAAACGTTTCTGCAAGATTGGTCACCCCCATGTAACTTATGGGGCAGGAACAGCAGACTTTTCAAATCGTGTCTTTCAGCCCGAAATAAACGCTTTTTTTCATACTAATGAATTCCAATGTAACTGCTAGGCTCAGAAGAGCCCACTGCTTCAGCTCTAACCCCAGTGTGCAGAAAGTGTCAAAACGTGTTTTTCAGCAGAAATAAACATGTTTCTGCAAGTTTGGTCAGCCCTATGTAACTAATGGAGCAGGAACAGCAGACTTTTCAAAACGTGTTTTTCAGCCCGAAATAAACACTTTTTTTCAGACTGTTGAATCCCAATGTAGCTGCTATGCTCAGAAGAGCCCACGGCCTCAGCTCTTAACCCCAGTGTGCAGAAAGTGTCAAAACGTGTTTTTCAGCAGAAATAAACGTTTCTGCAAGATTGGTCTCCCCCATGTAACTTATGGGGCAGGAACAGCAGACTTTTCAAATCGTGTCTTTCAGCCCGAAATAAACGCGTTTTTTCAGACTCTTGAATCCCAAAGTAAATGCTAGGCTCAGAAGAGCCCACTGCCTCAGCTCTTAACCCCAGTGTGCAGAAAGTGTGAAAACGTGTTTTTTTGCAGAAATAAACGTTTCTGCAAGTTTGGTCACCCCCATGTAACCAATGGGGCAGGAACAGCAGACTTTTCAAAACGTGTTTTTCAGCCCGAAATAAACGCGTTTTTTCAGACTGTTGAATTCCAATGTAACTGCTAGGCTCAGAAGAGTGCACTGCCTCAGCTCTTAACCCCAGTGTGCAGAAAGTGTCAAAACGTGTTTTTCAACAGAAATAAACATGTTTCTGCAAGTTTGATCACCCCCATGTAATTAATGGGGCAGGAACAGCAGACTTTTGAAAACGTGTTTTTCAGCCCGAAATAAACACGTTTTTTCAGACTCTTGAATCCCAAAGTAACTGCTAGGCTCAGAAGAGCCCACTGCCTCAGCTCTTAACCCCAGTGTGCAGAAAGTGTCAAAACGTTTTTTCAGCAGAAATAAACGTTTCTGCAATTTTGGTCACCCCCATGTAACTTATGGGGCAGGAACAGCAGACTTTTCAAAACGTGTTTTTCAGCAGAAATTAACATGTTTCAGCTAGTTTGGTCACCGCCATGTAATTTATGGGGCAGGAACAGCAGACTTTTCAAAACGTGTTTTTCAGCCCGAAATAAACGCTTTTTTTCATACTGTTGAATTCCAATGTAACTGCTAGGCTCAGAAGAGCCCACTGCTTCAGCTCTAACCCATTGTGCAGAAAGTGTCAAAACGTGTTTTTCAGCAGAAATAAACATGTTTCTGCAAGTTTGGTCAGCCCTATGTAACTAATGGAGCAGGAACAGCAGACTTTTCAAAACGTGTTTTTCAGCCCGAAATAAACACGTTTTTTCAGACTGTTGAATCCCAATGTAGCTGCTATGCTCAGAAGAGCCCACTGCCTCAGCTTTTAACCCCAGTGTGCAGAAAGTGTCAAAACGTGTTTTTCAGCAGAAATAAACATGTTTCTGCTAGTTTGGTCACCGCCATGTAAGTAATGGGGCAGGAACAGCAGACTTTTCAAAACATGTTTTTCAGCCCGAAATAAACGCGTTTTTTCATACTGTTGAATCCCAATGTAGCTGCTATGCTCAGAAGAGCCCACGGCCTCAGCTCTTAACCCCAGTGTGCAGAAAGTGTCAAAACGTGTTTTTCAGCAGAAATAAACGTTTCTGCAAGATTGGTCACCCCCATGTAACTTATGGGGCAGGAACAGCAGACTTTTCAAATCGTGTCTTTCAGCCCGAAATAAACGCTTTTTTTCATACTGTTGAATTCCAATGTAACTGCTAGGCTCAGAAGAGCCCACTGCTTGAGCTCTAACCCCAGTGTGCAGAAAGTGTCAAAACGTGTTTTTCAGCAGAAATAAACATGTTTCTGCAAGTTTGGTCAGCCCTATGTGTCACGATATTAGCTCCCCCTCCTTAAGGGTGCTCCAGCCCTATCACTCAAGACTTGATTCCATGCACCTCTCCCTTTTCCCTGCCCACCTTAAAAGCCAGGCGCTGACGCTCTTCCGGGCTCTGCATCTGATTTCCATATCGTGCGAGTCCGGGACCAGGAAGCGCCTGGTCCCGTTAAGGTTTTAACCTCCGTTCCCGTTCCTCGTCCGCCGGTTCTGACCCGGCCTTCGTGGTTTTTATTCCGAGTTCTGATGGATCTCCTGGTTTTGGACTTACCTTCGTGTTTTGGATACTCTATGGATTATTCTTTGGGATTGTTCGCCTCGGCCACACCTCCCCCGTGCACCAGCGCACCTTGGACACGCCCCCCTGTCTTCAGCCCCGTTTTCCTGCATGACGTTTCCCCAGTGTTCCCCCACTTCGTCGGATTGTGTCGTCCGCATAGGGTCCGGAAAGAACTGTTCGTTACAGAATGCAGAGCCAACACCTGGACCCCGCGGACGGCACCCTGGCAGCCCGGATTCCATCAGTTTTTTTTTTCTCTCCCCCTTTTTTTTTTCTTAGGGCTTCGGAGCCGCCCTGAAAAGGAGGGGCGTACTGTCACGATATTAGCTCCCCCTCCTTAAGGGTGCTCCAGCCCTATCACTCAAGACTTGATTCCATGCACCTGCTCCCTTTTCCCTGCCCACCTTAAAAGCCAGGCGCTGACGCTCTTCCGGGCTCTGCATCTGATTTCCATATCGTGCGAGTCCGGGACCAGGAAGCATGGTCCCGTTAAGGTTTTAACCTCCGTTCCCGTTCCTCGTCCGCCGGTTCCGACCCGGCCTTCGTGGTTTTTATTCCGAGTTCTGATGGATCTCCTGGTTTTGGACTTACCTTCGTGTTTTGGATACTCTATGGATTATTCTTTGGGATTGTTCGCCTCGGCCACACCTCCCCTGTGCACCAGCGCACCTTGGACACGCCCCCCTGTCTTCAGCCCCGTTTTCCTGCATGACGTTTCCCCAGTGTTCCCCCACTTCGTCGGATTGTGTCGTCCGCATAGGGTCCGGAAAGAACTGTTCGTTCCACTATGTAACTAATGGAGCAGGAACAGCAGACTTTTCAAAACGTGTTTTTTAGCCCGAAATAAACACTTTTTTTCAGACTGTTGAATCCCAATGTAGCTGCTATGCTCAGAAGAGCCCACGGCCTCAGCTCTTAACCCCAGTGTGCAGAAAGTGTCAAAACGTGTTTTTCAGCAGAAATAAACGTTTCTGCAAGATTGGTCTCCCCCATGTAACTTATGGGGCAGGAACAGCAGACTTTTCAAATCGTGTCTTTCAGCCCGAAATAAACGCGTTTTTTCAGACTCTTGAATCCCAAAGTAACTGCTAGGCTCAGAAGAGAACTGCCTCAGCTCTTATTCCCAGTGTGCAGAAAGTGTGAAAACGTGTTTTTTTGCCGAAATAAACGTTTCTGCAAGTTTGGTCACCCCCATGTAACCAATGGGGCAGGAACAGCAGACTTTTCAAAACGTGTTTTTCAGCCCGAAATAAACGCGTTTTTTCAGACTGTTGAATTCCAATGTAACTGCTAGGCTCAGAAGAGCGCACTGCCTCAGCTCTTAACCCCAGTGTGCAGAAAGTGTCAAAACGTGTTTTTCAACAGAAATAAACATGTTTCTGCAAGTTTGGTCACCCCCAAGTAATTAATGGGGCAGGAACAGCAGACTTTTGAAAACGTGTTTTTCAGCCCGAAATAAACACGTTTTTTCAGACTCTTGAATCCCAAAGTAACTGCTAGGCTCAGAAGAGCCCACTGCCTCAGCTCTTAACCCCAGTGTGCAGAAAGTGTCAAAACGTGTTTTTCAGCAGAAATAAACGTTTCTGCAATTTTGGTCACCCCCATGTAACTTATGGGGCAGGAACAGCAGACTTTTCAAAACGTGTTTTTCAGCAGAAATTAACATGTTTCAGCTAGTTTGGTCACCGCCATGTAATTTATGGGGCAGGAACAGCAGACTTTTCAAAACGTGTTTTTCAGCCCGAAATAAACGCTTTTTTTCATACTGTTGAATCCCAATGTAGCTGCTATGCTCAGAAGAGCCCACTGCCTCAGCTTTTAACCGCAGTGTGCAGAAAGTGTCAAAACGTGTTTTTCAGCAGAAATAAACATGTTTCTGCTAGTTTGGTCACCGCCATGTAAGTAATGGGGCAGGAACAGCAGACTTTTCAAAACATGTTTTTCAGCCCGAAATAAACGCGTTTTTTCATACTGTGGAATCCCAATGCAGCTGCTAGGCTCAGAAGAGCCCACTGCTTCAGCTCTAACCCCAGTGTGCAGAAAGTGTCAAAACGTGTTTTTCAGCAGAAATAAACGTTTCTGCAAGATTGGTCACCCCCATGTAACTTATGGGGCAGGAACAGCAGACTTTTCAAATCGTGTTTTTCAGCCCGAAAATAAACGCGTTTTTTCAAACTCTTATATCCCAAAGTAACTGCTAGGCTCAGAAGAGAACTGCCTCAGCTCTTATTCCCAGTGTGCAGAAAGTGTGAAAACGTGTTTTTTTTGCCGAAATAAACATGTTTCTGCAAGTTTGGTCACCCCCATGTAATTAATGGGGCAGGAACAGCACACTTTTCAAAACGTGTCTTTCAGCCCGAAATAAACACGTTTTTTTCAGACTGTTGAATCCCAATGTAGCTGCTATGCTCAGAAGAGCCCACTGCCTCAGCTTTTAACCCCAGTGTGCAGAAAGTGTCAAAACGTGTTTTTCAGCAGAAATAAACATGTTTCTGCTAGTTTGGTCACCGCCATGTAAGTAATGGGGCAGGAACAGCAGACTTTTCAAAACATGTTTTTCAGCCCGAAATAAACGCGTTTTTTCATACTGTGGAATCCCAATGCAGCTGCTAGGCTCAGAAGAGCCCACTGCTTCAGCTCTAACCCCAGTGTGCAGAAAGTGTCAAAAACGTGTTTTTCAGCAGAAATAAACGTTTCTGCAAGATTGGTCACCCCCATGTAACTTATGGGGCAGGAACAGCAGACTTTTCAAATCGTGTTTTTCAGCCCGAAATAAACGCGTTTTTTCAAACTCTTATATCCCAAAGTAACTGCTAGGCTCAGAAGAGAACTGCCTCAGCTCTTATTCCCAGTGTGCAGACAGTGTGAAAACGTGTTTTTTTGCCGAAATAAACATGTTTCTGCAAGTTTGGTCACCCCCATGTAATTAATGGGGCAGGAACAGCACACTTTTCAAAACGTGTCTTTCAGCCCGAAATAAATGCGTTTTTTCAGACTGTAGAATCCCAATGTAGCTGCTAGGCTCAGAAGAGCCCACTGCCGCAGCTCTTAACCCCAGTGTGCAGAAAGTGTCAAAACGTGTTTTTCAGCAGAAATAAACATGTTTCTGCAAGTTTGGTCACCCCCATGTAACTTATGGGGCAGGAACAGCAGACTTTTCAAATCGTGTTTTTCAGCCCGAAATAAACACGTTTTTTCAGACTCTTGAATCCCAAAGTAACTGCTAGGCTCAGAAGAGCCCACTGCCTCAGCTCTTAACCCCAGTGTGCAGAAAGTGTCAAAACGTGTTTTTCAGCAGAAATAAACATGTTTCTGCAAGTTTGGTCACCCCCATGTAACTTATGGGGCAGGAACAGCAGACTTTTCAAAACGTGTTTTTCAGCCCGAAATAAACACGTTTTTTCATACTGTTGAATCCCAATGTAGCTGGTAGGCTCAGAAGAGCCCACTGCCTCAGCTCTTAACCCCAGTGTGCAGAAAGTGTCAAAACGTGTTTTTCAGCAGAAATAAACATGTTTCTGCAAGTTTGGTCACCCCCATGTAACTTATGGGGCAGGAACAGCAGACTTTTCAAAACGTGTTTTTCAGCCCGAAATAAACACGTTTTTTCATACTGTTGAATCCCAATGTAGCTGGTAGGCTCAGAAGAGCCCACTGCCTCAGCTCTTAACCCCAGTGTGCAGAAAGTGTCAAAACGTGTTTTTCAGCAGAAATAAACATGTTTCTGCAAGTTTGGTCACCCCCATGTAACTTATGGGGCAGGAACAGCAGACTTTTCAAAACGTGTTTTTCAGCCCGAAATAAACGCTTTTTTTCATACTGTTGAATTCCAATGTAACTGCTAGGCTCAGAAGAGCCCACTGCTTCAGCTCTAACCCATTGTGCAGAAAGTGTCAAAACGTGTTTTTCAGCAGAAATAAACATGTTTCTGCAAGTTTGGTCAGCCCTATGTAACTAATGGAGCAGGAACAGCAGACTTTTCAAAACGTGTTTTTCAGCCCGAAATAAACACGTTTTTTCAGACTGTTGAATCCCAATGTAGCTGCTATGCTCAGAAGAGCCCACTGCCTCAGCTTTTAACCCCAGTGTGCAGAAAGTGTCAAAACGTGTTTTTCAGCAGAAATAAACATGTTTCTGCTAGTTTGGTCACCGCCATGTAAGTAATGGGGCAGGAACAGCAGACTTTTCAAAACATGTTTTTCAGCCCGAAATAAACGCGTTTTTTCATACTGTGGAATCCCAATGCAGCTGCTAGGCTCAGAAGAGCCCACTGCTTCAGCTCTAACCCCAGTGTGCAGAAAGTGTCAAAACGTGTTTTTCAGCAGAAATAAACGTTTCTGCAAGATTGGTCACCCCCATGTAACTTATGGGGCAGGAACAGCAGACTTTTCAAATCGTGTTTTTCAGCCCGAAATAAACGCGTTTTTTCAAACTCTTATATCCCAAAGTAACTGCTAGGCTCAGAAGAGAACTGCCTCAGCTCTTATTCCCAGTGTGCAGAAAGTGTGAAAACGTGTTTTTTTGCCGAAATAAACATGTTTCTGCAAGTTTGGTCACCCCCATGTAATTAATGGGGCAGGAACAGCACACTTTTCAAAACGTGTCTTTCAGCCCGAAATAAATGCGTTTTTTTCAGACTGTAGAATCCCAATGTAGCTGCTAGGCTCAGAAGAGCCCACTGCCGCAGCTCTTAACCCCAGTGTGCAGAAAGTGTCAAAACGTGTTTTTCAGCAGAAATAAACATGTTTCTGCAAGTTTGGCCACCCCCATGTAACTTATGGGGCAGGAACAGCAGACTTTTCAAATCGTGTTTTTCAGCCCGAAATAAACACGTTTTTTCAGACTCTTGAATCCCAAAGTAACTGCTAGGCTCAGAAGAGCCCACTGCCTCAGCTCTTAACCCCAGTGTGCAGAAAGTGTCAAAACGTGTTTTTCAGCAGAAATAAACATGTTTCTGCAAGTTTGGTCACCCCCATGTAACTTATGGGGCAGGAACAGCAGACTTTTCAAAACGTGTTTTTCAGCCCGAAATAAACACGTTTTTTCATACTGTTGAATCCCAATGTAGCTGGTAGGCTCAGAAGAGCCCACTGCCTCAGCTCTTAACCCCAGTGTGCAGAAAGTGTCAAAACGTGTTTTTCAGCAGAAATAAACATGTTTCTGCAAGTTTGGTCACCCCCATGTAACTTATGGGGCAGGAACAGCAGACTTTTCAAAACGTGTTTTTCAGCCCGAAATAAACACGTTTTTTCATACTGTTGAATCCCAATGTAGCTGGTAGGCTCAGAAGAGCCCACTGCCTCAGCTCTTAACCCCAGTGTGCAGAAAGTGTCAAAACGTGTTTTTCAGCAGAAATAAACATGTTTCTGCTAGTTTGGTCACCGCCAAGAAATAAATGGGGCAGGAACAGCAGACTTTTCAAAACGTGTTTTTCAGGACGAAATAAACGTGTTTTTTCATACTGTGGAATCCCAATGCAGCTGCTAGGCTCAGAAGAGCCCATTGCTTCAGCTCTTAACCCCAGTGTGCAGAAAGTGTCAAAACGTGTTTTTCAGCAGAAATAAACGTTTCTGCAAGGTTGGTCACCCCCATGAAACTTATGGGGCAGGAACAGCAGACTTTTCAAAACGTGTTTTTCAGCCCGAAATAAACGCTTTTTTTCATACTGTTGAATTCCAATGTAACTGCTAGGCTCAGAAGAGCCCACTGCTTCAGCTCTAACCCCAGTGTGCAGAAAGTGTCAAAACGTGTTTTTCAGTAGAAATAAACATGTTTCTGCAAGTTTGGTCAGCCCTATGTAACTAATAGAGCAGGAACAGCAGACTTTTCAAAACGTGTTTTTCAGCCCGAAATAAACACGTTTTTTCAGACTGTTGAATCCCAATGTAGCTGCTATGCTCAGAAGAGCCCACTGCCTCAGCTTTTAACCCCAGTGTGCAGAAAGTGTCAAAACGTGTTTTTCAGCAGAAATAAACATGTTTCTGCTAGTTTGGTCACCGCCATGTAAGTAATGGGGCAGGAACAGCAGACTTTTCAAAACATGTTTTTCAGCCCGAAATAAACGCGTTTTTTCATACTGTGGAATCCCAATGCAGCTGCTAGGCTCAGAAGAGCCCACTGCTTCAGCTCTAACCCCAGTGTGCAGAAAGTGTCAAAACGTGTTTTTCAGCAGAAATAAACGTTTCTGCAAGATTGGTCACCCCCATGTAACTTATGGGGCAGGAACAGCAGACTTTTCAAATCGTGTTTTTCAGCCCGAAATAAACGCGTTTTTTCAAACTCTTATATCCCAAAGTAACTGCTAGGCTCAGAAGAGAACTGCCTCAGCTCTTATTCCCAGTGTGCAGAAAGTGTGAAAACGTGTTTTTTTGCCGAAATAAACATGTTTCTGCAAGTTTGGTCACCCCCATGTAATTAATGGGGCAGGAACAGCACACTTTTCAAAACGTGTCTTTCAGCCCGAAATAAATGCGTTTTTTCAGACTGTAGAATCCCAATGTAGCTGCTAGGCTCAGAAGAGCCCACTGCCGCAGCTCTTAACCCCAGTGTGCAGAAAGTGTCAAAACGTGTTTTTCAGCAGAAATAAACATGTTTCTGCAAGTTTGGTCACCCCCATGTAACTTATGGGGCAGGAACAGCAGACTTTTCAAATCGTGTTTTTCAGCCCGAAATAAACACGTTTTTTCAGACTCTTGAATCCCAAAGTAACTGCTAGGCTCAGAAGAGCCCACTGCCTCAGCTCTTAACCCCAGTGTGCAGAAAGTGTCAAAACGTGTTTTTCAGCAGAAATAAACATGTTTCTGCAAGTTTGGTCACCCCCATGTAACTTATGGGGCAGGAACAGCAGACTTTTCAAAACGTGTTTTTCAGCCCCGAAATAAACACGTTTTTTCATACTGTTGAATCCCAATGTAGCTGGTAGGCTCAGAAGAGCCCACTGCCTCAGCTCTTAACCCCAGTGTGCAGAAAGTGTCAAAACGTGTTTTTCAGCAGAAATAAACATGTTTCTGCAAGTTTGGTCACCCCCATGTAACTTATGGGGCAGGAACAGCAGACTTTTCAAAACGTGTTTTTCAGCCCGAAATAAACACGTTTTTTCATACTGTTGAATCCCAATGTAGCTGGTAGGCTCAGAAGAGCCCACTGCCTCAGCTCTTAACCCCAGTGTGCAGAAAGTGTCAAAACGTGTTTTTCAGCAGAAATAAACATGTTTCTGCTAGTTTGGTCACCGCCAAGAAATAAATGGGGCAGGAACAGCAGACTTTTCAAAACGTGTTTTTCAGGACGAAATAAACGTGTTTTTTCATACTGTGGAATCCCAATGCAGCTGCTAGGCTCAGAAGAGCCCATTGCTTCAGCTCTTAACCCCAGTGTGCAGAAAGTGTCAAAAAGTGTTTTTCAGCAGAAATAAACGTTTCTGCAAGGTTGGTCACCCCCATGAAACTTATGGGGCAGGAACAGCAGACTTTTCAAAACGTGTTTTTCAACCCGAAATAAACGCTTTTTTTCATACTGTTGAATTCCAATGTAACTGCTAGGCTCAGAAGAGCCCACTGCTTCAGCTCTAACCCCAGTGTGCAGAAAGTGTCAAAACGTGTTTTTCAGTAGAAATAAACATGTTTCTGCAAGTTTGGTCAGCCCTATGTTACTAATAGAGCAGGAACAGCAGACTTTTCAAAACGTGTTTTTCAGCCCGAAATAAACACTTTTTTTCAGACTGTTGAATCCCAATGTAGCTGCTATGCTCAGAAGAGCCCACGGCCTCAGCTCTTAACCCCAGTGTGCAGAAAGTGTCAAAACGTGTTTTTCAGCAGAAATAAACGTTTCTGCAAGATTGGTCACCCCCATGTAACTTATGGGGCAGGAACAGCAGACTTTTCAAATCGTGTCTTTCAGCCCGAAATAAACGCGTTTTTTCAGACTCTTGAATCCCAAAGTAACTGCTAGGCTCAGAAGAGAACTGCCTCAGCTCTTATTCCCAGTGTGCAGAAAGTGTGAAAACGTGTTTTATTGCAGAAATAAACGTTTCTGCAAGTTTGGTCACCCCCATGTAACCAATGGGGCAGGAACAGCAGACTTTTCAAAACGTGTTTTTCAGCCCGAAATAAACGCGTTTTTTCAGACTGTTGAATTCCAATGTAACTGCTAGGCTCAGAAGAGCGCACTGCCTCAGCTCTTAACCCCAGTGTGCAGAAAGTGTCAAAACGTGTTTTTCAGCAGAAATAAACATGTTTCTGCAAGTTTGGTCACCCCCATGTAACTTATGGGGCAGGAACAGCAGACTTTTCAAATCGTGTTTTTCAGCCCAAAATAAACACGTTTTTTCAGACTCTTGAATCCCAAAGTAACTGCTAGGCTCAGAAGAGCGCACTGCCTCAGCTCTTAACCCCAGTGTGCAGAAAGTGTCAAAACGTGTTTTTCAACAGAAATAAACATGTTTCTGCAAGTTTGGTCACCCCCATGTAATTAATGGGGCAGGAACAGCAGACTTTTGAAAACGTGTTTTTCAGCCCGAAATAAACGCGTTTTTTCAGACTGTAGAATCCCAATGTAGCTGCTAGGCTCAGAAGAGCCCACTGCCTCAGCTCTTAACCCCAGTGTGCAGAAAGTGTCAAAACGTGTTTTTCAGCAGAAATAAACGTTTCTGCAATTTTGGTCACCCCCATGTAACTTATGGGGCAGGAACAGCAGACTTTTCAAAACGTGTTTTTCAGCAGAAATTAACATGTTTCAGCTAGTTTGGTCACCGCCATGTAATTTATGGGGCAGGAACAGCAGACTTTTCAAATCGTGTTTTTCAGCCCGAAATAAACACGTTTTTTCAGACTCTTGAATCCCAAAGTAACTGCTAGGCTCAGAAGAGCCCACTGCCTCAGCTCTTAACCCCAGTGTGCAAAAAGTGTCAAAACGTGTTTTTCAGCAGAAATAAACATGTTTCTGCAAGTTTGGTCACCCCCATGTAACTTATGGGGCAGGAACAGCAGACTTTTCAAAACGTGTTTTTCAGCCCGAAATAAACACGTTTTTTCATACTGTTGAATCCCAATGTAGCTGGTAGGCTCAGAAGAGCCCACTGCCTCAGCTCTTAACCCCAGTGTGCAGAAAGTGTCAAAACGTGTTTTTCAGCAGAAATAAACATGTTTCTGCAAGTTTGGTCACCCCCATGTAACTTATGGGGCAGGAACAGCAGACTTTTCAAAACGTGTTTTTCAGCCCGAAATAAACACGTTTTTTCATACTGTTGAATCCCAATGTAGCTGGTAGGCTCAGAAGAGCCCACTGCCTCAGCTCTTAACCCCAGTGTGCAGAAAGTGTCAAAACGTGTTTTTCAGCAGAAATAAACATGTTTCTGCAAGTTTGGTCACCCCCATGTAACTTATGGGGCAGGAACAGCAGACTTTTCAAAACGTGTTTTTCAGCCCGAAATAAACGCTTTTTTTCATACTGTTGAATTCCAATGTAACTGCTAGGCTCAGAAGAGCCCACTGCTTCAGCTCTAACCCATTGTGCAGAAAGTGTCAAAACGTGTTTTTCAGCAGAAATAAACATGTTTCTGCAAGTTTGGTCAGCCCTATGTAACTAATGGAGCAGGAACAGCAGACTTTTCAAAACGTGTTTTTCAGCCCGAAATAAACACGTTTTTTCAGACTGTTGAATCCCAATGTAGCTGCTATGCTCAGAAGAGCCCACTGCCTCAGCTTTTAACCCCAGTGTGCAGAAAGTGTCAAAACGTGTTTTTCAGCAGAAATAAACATGTTTCTGCTAGTTTGGTCACCGCCATGTAAGTAATGGGGCAGGAACAGCAGACTTTTCAAAACATGTTTTTCAGCCCGAAATAAACGCGTTTTTTCATACTGTGGAATCCCAATGCAGCTGCTAGGCTCAGAAGAGCCCACTGCTTCAGCTCTAACCCCAGTGTGCAGAAAGTGTCAAAACGTGTTTTTCAGCAGAAATAAACGTTTCTGCAAGATTGGTCACCCCCATGTAACTTATGGGGCAGGAACAGCAGACTTTTCAAATCGTGTTTTTCAGCCCGAAATAAACGCGTTTTTTCAAACTCTTATATCCCAAAGTAACTGCTAGGCTCAGAAGAGAACTGCCTCAGCTCTTATTCCCAGTGTGCAGAAAGTGTGAAAACGTGTTTTTTTGCCGAAATAAACATGTTTCTGCAAGTTTGGTCACCCCCATGTAATTAATGGGGCAGGAACAGCACACTTTTCAAAACGTGTCTTTCAGCCCGAAATAAATGCGTTTTTTCAGACTGTAGAATCCCAATGTAGCTGCTAGGCTCAGAAGAGCCCACTGCCGCAGCTCTTAACCCCAGTGTGCAGAAAGTGTCAAAACGTGTTTTTCAGCAGAAATAAACATGTTTCTGCAAGTTTGGTCACCCCCATGTAACTTATGGGGCAGGAACAGCAGACTTTTCAAATCGTGTTTTTCAGCCCGAAATAAACACGTTTTTTCAGACTCTTGAATCCCAAAGTAACTGCTAGGCTCAGAAGAGCCCACTGCCTCAGCTCTTAACCCCAGTGTGCAGAAAGTGTCAAAACGTGTTTTTCAGCAGAAATAAACATGTTTCTGCAAGTTTGGTCACCCCCATGTAACTTATGTGGCAGGAACAGCAGACTTTTCAAAACGTGTTTTTCAGCCCGAAATAAACACGTTTTTTCATACTGTTGAATCCCAATGTAGCTGGTAGGCTCAGAAGAGCCCACTGCCTCAGCTCTTAACCCCAGTGTGCAGAAAGTGTCAAAACGTGTTTTTCAGCAGAAATAAACATGTTTCTGCAAGTTTGGTCACCCCCATGTAACTTATGGGGCAGGAACAGCAGACTTTTCAAAACGTGTTTTTCAGCCCGAAATAAACACGTTTTTTCATACTGTTGAATCCCAATGTAGCTGGTAGGCTCAGAAGAGCCCACTGCCTCAGCTCTTAACCCCAGTGTGCAGAAAGTGTCAAAACGTGTTTTTCAGCAGAAATAAACATGTTTCTGCAAGTTTGGTCACCCCCATGTAACTTATGGGGCAGGAACAGCAGACTTTTCAAAACGTGTTTTTCAGCCCGAAATAAACGCTTTTTTTCATACTGTTGAATTCCAATGTAACTGCTAGGCTCAGAAGAGCCCACTGCTTCAGCTCTAACCCATTGTGCAGAAAGTGTCAAAACGTGTTTTTCAGCAGAAATAAACATGTTTCTGCAAGTTTGGTCAGCCCTATGTAACTAATGGAGCAGGAACAGCAGACTTTTCAAAACGTGTTTTTCAGCCCGAAATAAACACGTTTTTTCAGACTGTTGAATCCCAATGTAGCTGCTATGCTCAGAAGAGCCCACTGCCTCAGCTTTTAACCCCAGTGTGCAGAAAGTGTCAAAACGTGTTTTTCAGCAGAAATAAACATGTTTCTGCTAGTTTGGTCACCGCCATGTAAGTAATGGGGCAGGAACAGCAGACTTTTCAAAACATGTTTTTCAGCCCGAAATAAACGCGTTTTTTCATACTGTGGAATCCCAATGCAGCTGCTAGGCTCAGAAGAGCCCACTGCTTCAGCTCTAACCCCAGTGTGCAGAAAGTGTCAAAACGTGTTTTTCAGCAGAAATAAACGTTTCTGCAAGATTGGTCACCCCCATGTAACTTATGGGGCAGGAACAGCAGACTTTTCAAATCGTGTTTTTCAGCCCGAAATAAACGCGTTTTTTCAAACTCTTATATCCCAAAGTAACTGCTAGGCTCAGAAGAGAACTGCCTCAGCTCTTATTCCCAGTGTGCAGAAAGTGTGAAAACGTGTTTTTTTGCCGAAATAAACATGTTTCTGCAAGTTTGGTCACCCCCATGTAATTAATGGGGCAGGAACAGCACACTTTTCAAAACGTGTCTTTCAGCCCGAAATAAATGCGTTTTTTCAGACTGTAGAATCCCAATGTAGCTGCTAGGCTCAGAAGAGCCCACTGCCGCAGCTCTTAACCCCAGTGTGCAGAAAGTGTCAAAACGTGTTTTTCAGCAGAAATAAACATGTTTCTGCAAGTTTGGCCACCCCCATGTAACTTATGGGGCAGGAACAGCAGACTTTTCAAATCGTGTTTTTCAGCCCGAAATAAACACGTTTTTTCAGACTCTTGAATCCCAAAGTAACTGCTAGGCTCAGAAGAGCCCACTGCCTCAGCTCTTAACCCCAGTGTGCAGAAAGTGTCAAAACGTGTTTTTCAGCAGAAATAAACATGTTTCTGCAAGTTTGGTCACCCCCATGTAACTTATGGGGCAGGAACAGCAGACTTTTCAAAACGTGTTTTTCAGCCCGAAATAAACACGTTTTTTCATACTGTTGAATCCCAATGTAGCTGGTAGGCTCAGAAGAGCCCACTGCCTCAGCTCTTAACCCCAGTGTGCAGAAAGTGTCAAAACGTGTTTTTCAGCAGAAATAAACATGTTTCTGCAAGTTTGGTCACCCCCATGTAACTTATGGGGCAGGAACAGCAGACTTTTCAAAACGTGTTTTTCAGCCCGAAATAAACACGTTTTTTCATACTGTTGAATCCCAATGTAGCTGGTAGGCTCAGAAGAGCCCACTGCCTCAGCTCTTAACCCCAGTGTGCAGAAAGTGTCAAAACGTGTTTTTCAGCAGAAATAAACATGTTTCTGCTAGTTTGGTCACCGCCAAGAAATAAATGGGGCAGGAACAGCAGACTTTTCAAAACGTGTTTTTCAGGACGAAATAAACGTGTTTTTTCATACTGTGGAATCCCAATGCAGCTGCTAGGCTCAGAAGAGCCCATTGCTTCAGCTCTTAACCCCAGTGTGCAGAAAGTGTCAAAACGTGTTTTTCAGCAGAAATAAACGTTTCTGCAAGGTTGGTCACCCCCATGAAACTTATGGGGCAGGAACAGCAGACTTTTCAAAACGTGTTTTTCAACCCGAAATAAACGCTTTTTTTCATACTGTTGAATTCCAATGTAACTGCTAGGCTCAGAAGAGCCCACTGCTTCAGCTCTAACCCCAGTGTGCAGAAAGTGTCAAAACGTGTTTTTCA
Organism: Lepisosteus oculatus; assembly: GCF_040954835.1. NCBI lineage: Eukaryota > Metazoa > Chordata > Actinopteri > Semionotiformes > Lepisosteidae > Lepisosteus > Lepisosteus oculatus. The sequence goes on along the minus strand of NW_027167954.1, from coordinate 66,202 downwards.
GTAGAAATAAACATGTTTCTGCAAGTTTGGTCAGCCCTATGTAACTAATAGAGCAGGAACAGCAGACTTTTCAAAACGTGTTTTTCAGCCCGAAATAAACACTTTTTTTCAGACTGTTGAATCCCAATGTAGCTGCTATGCTCAGAAGAGCCCACGGCCTCAGCTCTTAACCCCAGTGTGCAGAAAGTGTCAAAACGTGTTTTTCAGCAGAAATAAACGTTTCTGCAAGATTGGTCACCCCCATGTAACTTATGGGGCAGGAACAGCAGACTTTTCAAATCGTGTCTTTCAGCCCGAAATAAACGCGTTTTTTCAGACTCTTGAATCCCAAAGTAACTGCTAGGCTCAGAAGAGAACTGCCTCAGCTCTTATTCCCAGTGTGCAGAAAGTGTGAAAACGTGTTTTATTGCAGAAATAAACGTTTCTGCAAGTTTGGTCACCCCCATGTAACCAATGGGGCAGGAACAGCAGACTTTTCAAAACGTGTTTTTCAGCCCGAAATAAACGCGTTTTTTCAGACTGTTGAATTCCAATGTAACTGCTAGGCTCAGAAGAGCGCACTGCCTCAGCTCTTAACCCCAGTGTGCAGAAAGTGTCAAAACGTGTTTTTCAGCAGAAATAAACATGTTTCTGCAAGTTTGGTCACCCCCATGTAACTTATGGGGCAGGAACAGCAGACTTTTCAAATCGTGTTTTTCAGCCCGAAATAAACACGTTTTTTCAGACTCTTGAATCCCAAAGTAACTGCTAGGCTCAGAAGAGCGCACTGCCTCAGCTCTTAACCCCAGTGTGCAGAAAGTGTCAAAACGTGTTTTTCAACAGAAATAAACATGTTTCTGCAAGTTTGGTCACCCCCATGTAATTAATGGGGCAGGAACAGCAGACTTTTGAAAACGTGTTTTTCAGCCCGAAATAAACGCGTTTTTTCAGACTGTAGAATCCCAATGTAGCTGCTAGGCTCAGAAGAGCCCACTGCCTCAGCTCTTAACCCCAGTGTGCAGAAAGTGTCAAAACGTGTTTTTCAGCAGAAATAAACGTTTCTGCAATTTTGGTCACCCCCATGTAACTTATGGGGCAGGAACAGCAGACTTTTCAAAACGTGTTTTTCAGCAGAAATTAACATGTTTCAGCTAGTTTGGTCACCGCCATGTAATTTATGGGGCAGGATCAGCAGACTTTTCAAAACGTTTTTTTCAGCCCGAAATAAATGCGTTTTTTCATACTGTGGAATCCCAATGCAGCTGCTAGGCTCAGAAGAGCCCACTGCTTCAGCTCTTAACCCCAGTGTGCAGAAAGTGTCAAAACGTGTTTTTCAGCAGAAATAAACATGTTTCTGCAAGTTTGGTCAGCCCTATGTAACTAATGGAGCAGGAACAGCAGACTTTTCAAAACGTGTTTTTCAGCCCGAAATAAACACTTTTTTTCAGACTGTTGAATCCCAATGTAGCTGCTATGCTCAGAAGAGCCCACGGCCTCAGCTCTTAACCCCAGTGTGCAGAAAGTGTCAAAACGTGTTTTTCAGCAGAAATAAACGTTTCTGCAAGATTGGTCACCCCCATGTAACTTATGGGGCAGGAACAGCAGACTTTTCAAATCGTGTCTTTCAGCCCGAAATAAACGCGTTTTTTCAGACTCTTGAATCCCAAAGTAACTGCTAGGCTCTGAAGAGAACTGCCTCAGCTCTTATTCCCAGTGTGCAGAAAGTGTGAAAACGTGTTTTATTGCAGAAATAAACGTTTCTGCAAGTTTGGTCACCCCCATGTAACCAATGGGGCAGGAACAGCAGACTTTTCAAAACGTGTTTTTCAGCCCGAAATAAACGCGTTTTTTCAGACTGTTGAATTCCAATGTAACTGCTAGGCTCAGAAGAGCGCACTGCCTCAGCTCTTAACCCCAGTGTGCAGAAAGTGTCAAAACGTGTTTTTCAGCAGAAATAAACATGTTTCTGCAAGTTTGGTCACCCCCATGTAACTTATGGGGCAGGAACAGCAGACTTTTCAAATCGTGTTTTTCAGCCCGAAATAAACACGTTTTTTCAGACTCTTGAATCCCAAAGTAACTGCTAGGCTCAGAAGAGCGCACTGCCTCAGCTCTTAACCCCAGTGTGCAGAAAGTGTCAAAACGTGTTTTTCAACAGAAATAAACATGTTTCTGCAAGTTTGGTCACCCCCATGTAATTAATGGGGCAGGAACAGCAGACTTTTGAAAACGTGTTTTTCAGCCCGAAATAAACGCGTTTTTTCAGACTGTAGAATCCCAATGTAGCTGCTAGGCTCAGAAGAGCCCACTGCCTCAGCTCTTAACCCCAGTGTGCAGAAAGTGTCAAAACGTGTTTTTCAGCAGAAATAAACGTTTCTGCAATTTTGGTCACCCCCATGTAACTTATGGGGCAGGAACAGCAGACTTTTCAAAACGTGTTTTTCAGCAGAAATTAACATGTTTCAGCTAGTTTGGTCACCGCCATGTAATTTATGGGGCAGGAACAGCAGACTTTTCAAAACGTTTTTTTCAGCCCGAAATAAATGCGTTTTTTCATACTGTGGAATCCCAATGCAGCTGCTAGGCTCAGAAGAGCCCACTGCTTCAGCTCTTAACCCCAGTGTGCAGAAAGTGTCAAAACGTGTTTTTCAGCAGAAAAAACATGTTTCTGCAAGTTTGGTCACCCCCATGTAACTTATGGGGCAGGAACAGCAGACTTTTCAAAACGTGTTTTTCAGCCCGAAATAAACGCTTTTTTTCATACTGTTGAATTCCAATGTAACTGCTAGGCTCAGAAGAGCCCACTGCTTCAGCTCTAACCCCAGTGTGCAGAAAGTGTCAAAACGTGTTTTTCAGCAGAAATAAACATGTTTCTGCAAGTTTGGTCAGCCCTATGTAACTAATAGAGCAGGAACAGCAGACTTTTCAAAACGTGTTTTTCAGCCCGAAATAAACACTTTTTTTCAGACTGTTGAATCCCAATGTAGCTGCTATGCTCAGAAGAGCCCACGGCCTCAGCTCTTAACCCCAGTGTGCAGAAAGTGTCAAAACGTGTTTTTCAGCAGAAATAAACGTTTCTGCAAGATTGGTCACCCCCATGTAACTTATGGGGCAGGAACAGCAGACTTTTCAAATCGTGTCTTTCAGCCCGAAATAAACGCCTTTTTTCAGACTCTTGAATCCCAAAGTAACTGCTAGGCTCAGAAGAGAACTGCCTCAGCTCTTATTCCCAGTGTGCAGAAAGTGTGAAAACGTGTTTTATTGCAGAAATAAACGTTTCTGCAAGTTTGGTCACCCCCATGTAACCAATGGGGCAGGAACAGCAGACTTTTCAAAACGTGTTTTTCAGCCCGAAATAAACGCGTTTTTTCAGACTGTTGAATTCCAATGTAACTGCTAGGCTCAGAAGAGCGCACTGCCTCAGCTCTTAACCCCAGTGTGCAGAAAGTGTCAAAACGTGTTTTTCAGCAGAAATAAACATGTTTCTGCAAGTTTGGTCACCCCCATGTAACTTATGGGGCAGGAACAGCAGACTTTTCAAATCGTGTTTTTCAGCCCGAAATAAACACGTTTTTTCAGACTCTTGAATCCCAAAGTAACTGCTAGGCTCAGAAGAGCGCACTGCCTCAGCTCTTAACCCCAGTGTGCAGAAAGTGTCAAAACGTGTTTTTCAACAGAAATAAACATGTTTCTGCAAGTTTGGTCACCCCCATGTAATTAATGGGGCAGGAACAGCAGACTTTTGAAAACGTGTTTTTCAGCCCGAAATAAACGCGTTTTTTCAGACTGTAGAATCCCAATGTAGCTGCTAGGCTCAGAAGAGCCCACTGCCTCAGCTCTTAACCCCAGTGTGCAGAAAGTGTCAAAACGTGTTTTTCAGCAGAAATAAACGTTTCTGCAATTTTGGTCACCCCCATGTAACTTATGGGGCAGGAACAGCAGACTTTTCAAAACGTGTTTTTCAGCAGAAATTAACATGTTTCAGCTAGTTTGGTCACCGCCATGTAATTTATGGGGCAGGAACAGCAGACTTTTCAAAACGTTTTTTTCAGCCCGAAATAAATGCGTTTTTTCATACTGTGGAATCCCAATGCAGCTGCTAGGCTCAGAAGAGCCCACTGCTTCAGCTCTTAACCCCAGTGTGCAGAAAGTGTCAAAACGTGTTTTTCAGCAGAAATAAACATGTTTCTGCAAGTTTGGTCAGCCCTATGTAACTAATGGAGCAAGAACAGCAGACTTTTCAAAACGTGTTTTTCAGCCCGAAATAAACACTTTTTTTCAGACTGTTGAATCCCAATGTAGCTGCTATCCTCAGAAGAGCCCACGGCCTCAGCTCTTAACCCCAGTGTGCAGAAAGTGTCAAAACGTGTTTTTCAGCAGAAATAAACGTTTCTGCAAGATTGGTCACCCCCATGTAACTTATGGGGCAGGAACAGCAGACTTTTCAAATCGTGTCTTTCAGCCCGAAATAAACGCGTTTTTTCAGACTCTTGAATCCCAAAGTAACTGCTAGGCTCTGAAGAGAACTGCCTCAGCTCTTATTCCCAGTGTGCAGAAAGTGTGAAAACGTGTTTTATTGCAGAAATAAACGTTTCTGCAAGTTTGGTCACCCCCATGTAACCAATGGGGCAGGAACAGCAGACTTTTCAAAACGTGTTTTTCAGCCCGAAATAAACGCGTTTTTTCAGACTGTTGAATTCCAAAGTAACTGCTAGGCTCAGAAGAGCGCACTGCCTCAGCTCTTAACCCCAGTGTGCAGAAAGTGTCAAAACGTGTTTTTCAACAGAAATAAACATGTTTCTGCAAGTTTGGTCACCCCCATGTAATTAATGGGGCAGGAACAGCAGACTTTTGAAAACGTGTTTTTCAGCCCGAAATAAACGCGTTTTTTCAGACTGTAGAATCCCAATGTAGCTGCTAGGCTCAGAAGAGCCCACTGCCTCAGCTCTTAACCCCAGTGTGCAGAAAGTGTCAAAACGTGTTTTTCAGCAGAAATAAACGTTTCTGCAATTTTGGTCACCCCCATGTAACTTATGGGGCAGGAACAGCAGACTTTTCAAAACGTGTTTTTCAGCAGAAATTAACATGTTTCAGCTAGTTTGGTCACCGCCATGTAATTTATGGGGCAGGAACAGCAGACTTTTCAAAACGTTTTTTTCAGCCCGAAATAAATGCGTTTTTTCATACTGTGGAATCCCAATGCAGCTGCTAGGCTCAGAAGAGCCCACTGCTTCAGCTCTTAACCCCAGTGTGCAGAAAGTGTCAAAACGTGTTTTTCAGCAGAAAAAACATGTTTCTGCAAGTTTGGTCACCCCCATGTAACTTATGGGGCAGGAACAGCAGACTTTTCAAAACGTGTTTTTCAGCCCGAAATAAACGCTTTTTTTCATACTGTTGAATTCCAATGTAACTGCTAGGCTCAGAAGAGCCCACTGCTTCAGCTCTAACCCCAGTGTGCAGAAAGTGTCAAAACGTGTTTTTCAGCAGAAATAAACATGTTTCTGCAAGTTTGGTCAGCCCTATGTAACTAATAGAGCAGGAACAGCAGACTTTTCAAAACGTGTTTTTCAGCCCGAAATAAACACTTTTTTTCAGACTGTTGAATCCCAATGTAGCTGCTATGCTCAGAAGAGCCCACGGCCTCAGCTCTTAACCCCAGTGTGCAGAAAGTGTCAAAACGTGTTTTTCAGCAGAAATAAACGTTTCTGCAAGATTGGTCACCCCCATGTAAGTTATGGGGCAGGAACAGCAGACTTTTCAAATCGTGTCTTTCAGCCCGAAATAAACGCTTTTTTTCATACTAATGAATTCCAATGTAACTGCTAGGCTCAGAAGAGCCCACTGCTTCAGCTCTAACCCCAGTGTGCAGAAAGTGTCAAAACGTGTTTTTCAGCAGAAATAAACATGTTTCTGCAAGTTTGGTCAGCCCTATGTAACTAATGGAGCAGGAACAGCAGACTTTTCAAAACGTGTTTTTCAGCCCGAAATAAACACTTTTTTTCAGACTGTTGAATCCCAATGTAGCTGCTATGCTCAGAAGAGCCCACGGCCTCAGCTCTTAACCCCAGTGTGCAGAAAGTGTCAAAACGTGTTTTTCAGCAGAAATAAACGTTTCTGCAAGATTGGTCTCCCCCATGTAACTTATGGGGCAGGAACAGCAGACTTTTCAAATCGTGTCTTTCAGCCCGAAATAAACGCGTTTTTTCAGACTCTTGAATCCCAAAGTAACTGCTAGGCTCAGAAGAGAACTGCCTCAGCTCTTATTCCCAGTGTGCAGAAAGTGTGAAAACGTGTTTTTTTGCAGAAATAAACGTTTCTGCAAGTTTGGTCACCCCCATGTAACCAATGGGGCAGGAACAGCAGACTTTTCAAAACGTGTTTTTCAGCCCGAAATAAACGCGTTTTTTCAGACTGTTGAATTCCAATGTAACTGCTAGGCTCAGAAGAGCGCACTGCCTCAGCTCTTAACCCCAGTGTGCAGAAAGTGTCAAAACGTGTTTTTCAACAGAAATAAACATGTTTCTGCAAGTTTGGTCACCCCCATGTAATTAATGGGGCAGGAACAGCAGACTTTTGAAAACGTGTTTTTCAGCCCGAAATAAACACGTTTTTTCAGACTCTTGAATCCCAAAGTAACTGCTAGGCTCAGAAGAGCCCACTGCCTCAGCTCTTAACCCCAGTGTGCAGAAAGTGTCAAAACGTGTTTTTCAGCAGAAATAAACGTTTCTGCAATTTTGGTCACCCCCATGTAACTTATGGGGCAGGAACAGCAGACTTTTCAAAACGTGTTTTTCAGCAGAAATTAACATGTTTCAGCTAGTTTGGTCACCGCCATGTAATTTATGGGGCAGGAACAGCAGACTTTTCAAAACGTGTTTTTCAGCCCGAAATAAACGCTTTTTTTCATACTGTTGAATTCCAATGTAACTGCTAGGCTCAGAAGAGCCCACTGCTTCAGCTCTAACCCATTGTGCAGAAAGTGTCAAAACGTGTTTTTCAGCAGAAATAAACATGTTTCTGCAAGTTTGGTCAGCCCTATGTAACTAATGGAGGAGGAACAGCAGACTTTTCAAAACGTGTTTTTCAGCCCGAAATAAACACGTTTTTTCAGACTGTTGAATCCCAATGTAGCTGCTATGCTCAGAAGAGCCCACTGCCTCAGCTTTTAACCCCAGTGTGCAGAAAGTGTCAAAACGTGTTTTTCAGCAGAAATAAACATGTTTCTGCTAGTTTGGTCACCGCCATGTAAGTAATGGGGCAGGAACAGCAGACTTTTCAAAACATGTTTTTCAGCCCGAAATAAACGCGTTTTTTCATACTGTGGAATCCCAATGCAGCTGCTAGGCTCAGAAGAGCCCACTGCTTCAGCTCTAACCCCAGTGTGCAGAAAGTGTCAAAACGTGTTTTTCAGCAGAAATAAACGTTTCTGCAAGATTGGTCACCCCCATGTAACTTATGGGGCAGGAACAGCAGACTTTTCAAATCGTGTTTTTCAGCCCGAAATAAACGCGTTTTTTCAAACTCTTATATCCCAAAGTAACTGCTAGGCTCAGAAGAGAACTGCCTCAGCTCTTATTCCCAGTGTGCAGAAAGTGTGAAAACGTGTTTTTTTGCCGAAATAAACATGTTTCTGCAAGTTTGGTCACCCCCATGTAATTAATGGGGCAGGAACAGCACACTTTTCAAAACGTGTCTTTCAGCCCGAAATAAATGCGTTTTTTCAGACTGTAGAATCCCAATGTAGCTGCTAGGCTCAGAAGAGCCCACTGCCGCAGCTCTTAACCCCAGTGTGCAGAAAGTGTCAAAACGTGTTTTTCAGCAGAAATAAACGTTTCTGCAAGATTGGTCACCCCCATGTAACTTATGGGGCAGGAACAGCAGACTTTTCAAATCGTGTTTTTCAGCCCGAAATAAACGCGTTTTTTCAAACTCTTATATCCCAAAGTAACTGCTAGGCTCAGAAGAGAACTGCCTCAGCTCTTATTCCCAGTGTGCAGAAAGTGTGAAAACGTGTTTTTTTGCCGAAATAAACATGTTTCTGCAAGTTTGGTCACCCCCATGTAATTAATGGGGCAGGAACAGCACACTTTTCAAAACGTGTCTTTCAGCCCGAAATAAATGCGTTTTTTCATACTGTTGAATCCCAATGTAGCTGGTAGGCTCAGAAGAGCCCACTGCCTCAGCTCTTAACCCCAGTGTGCAGAAAGTGTCAAAACGTGTTTTTCAGCAGAAATAAACATGTTTCTGCAAGTTTGGTCACCCCCATGTAACTTATGGGGCAGGAACAGCAGACTTTTCAAATCGTGTTTTTCAGCCCGAAATAAACACGTTTTTTCAGACTCTTGAATCCCAAAGTAACTGCTAGGCTCAGAAGAGCCCACTGCCTCAGCTCTTAACCCCAGTGTGCAGAAAGTGTCAAAACGTGTTTTTCAGCAGAAATAAACATGTTTCTGCAAGTTTGGTCACCCCCATGTAACTTATGGGGCAGGAACAGCAGACTTTTCAAAACGTGTTTTTCAGCCCGAAATAAACACGTTTTTTCATACTGTTGAATCCCAATGTAGCTGGTAGGCTCAGAAGAGCCCACTGCCTCAGCTCTTAACCCCAGTGTGCAGAAAGTGTCAAAACGTGTTTTTCAGCAGAAATAAACATGTTTCTGCAAGTTTGGTCACCCCCATGTAACTTATGGGGCAGGAACAGCAGACTTTTCAAAACGTGTTTTTCAGCCCGAAATAAACACGTTTTTTCATACTGTTGAATCCCAATGTAGCTGGTAGGCTCAGAAGAGCCCACTGCCTCAGCTCTTAACCCCAGTGTGCAGAAAGTGTCAAAACGTGTTTTTCAGCAGAAATAAACATGTTTCTGCAAGTTTGGTCACCCCCATGTAACTTATGGGGCAGGAACAGCAGACTTTTCAAAACGTGTTTTTCAGCCCGAAATAAACACGTTTTTTCATACTGTTGAATCCCAATGTAGCTGGTAGGCTCAGAAGAGCCCACTGCCTCAGCTCTTAACCCCAGTGTGCAGAAAGTGTCAAAACGTGTTTTTCAGCAGAAATAAACATGTTTCTGCTAGTTTGGTCACCGCCAAGAAATAAATGGGGCAGGAACAGCAGACTTTTCAAAACGTGTTTTTCAGGACGAAATAAACGTGTTTTTTCATACTGTGGAATCCCAATGCAGCTGCTAGGCTCAGAAGAGCCCATTGCTTCAGCTCTTAACCCCAGTGTGCAGAAAGTGTCAAAACGTGTTTTTCAGCAGAAATAAACGTTTCTGCAAGGTTGGTCACCCCCATGAAACTTATGGGGCAGGAACAGCAGACTTTTCAAAACGTGTTTTTCAGCCCGAAATAAACGCTTTTTTTCATACTGTTGAATTCCAATGTAACTGCTAGGCTCAGAAGAGCCCACTGCTTCAGCTCTAAGCCCAGTGTGCAGAAAGTGTCAAAACGTGTTTTTCAGTAGAAATAAACATGTTTCTGCAAGTTTGGTCAGCCCTATGTAACTAATAGAGCAGGAACAGCAGACTTTTCAAAACGTGTTTTTCAGCCCGAAATAAACACTTTTTTTCAGACTGTTGAATCCCAATGTAGCTGCTATGCTCAGAAGAGCCCACGGCCTCAGCTCTTAACCCCAGTGTGCAGAAAGTGTCAAAACGTGTTTTTCAGCAGAAATAAACGTTTCTGCAAGATTGGTCACCCCCATGTAACTTATGGGGCAGGAACAGCAGACTTTTCAAATCGTGTCTTTCAGCCCGAAATAAACGCGTTTTTTCAGACTCTTGAATCCCAAAGTAACTGCTAGGCTCAGAAGAGAACTGCCTCAGCTCTTATTCCCAGTGTGCAGAAAGTGTGAAAACGTGTTTTATTGCAGAAATAAACGTTTCTGCAAGTTTGGTCACCCCCATGTAACCAATGGGGCAGGAACAGCAGACTTTTCAAAACGTGTTTTTCAGCCCGAAATAAACGCGTTTTTTCAGACTGTTGAATTCCAATGTAACTGCTAGGCTCAGAAGAGCGCACTGCCTCAGCTCTTAACCCCAGTGTGCAGAAAGTGTCAAAACGTGTTTTTCAGCAGAAATAAACATGTTTCTGCAAGTTTGGTCACCCCCATGTAACTTATGGGGCAGGAACAGCAGACTTTTCAAATCGTGTTTTTCAGCCCGAAATAAACACGTTTTTTCAGACTCTTGAATCCCAAAGTAACTGCTAGGCTCAGAAGAGCGCACTGCCTCAGCTCTTAACCCCAGTGTGCAGAAAGTGTCAAAACGTGTTTTTCAACAGAAATAAACATGTTTCTGCAAGTTTGGTCACCCCCATGTAATTAATGGGGCAGGAACAGCAGACTTTTGAAAACGTGTTTTTCAGCCCGAAATAAACGCGTTTTTTCAGACCGTAGAATCCCAATGTAGCTGCTAGGCTCAGAAGAGCCCACTGCCTCAGCTCTTAACCCCAGTGTGCAGAAAGTGTCAAAACGTGTTTTTCAGCAGAAATAAACGTTTCTGCAATTTTGGTCACCCCCATGTAACTTATGGGGCAGGAACAGCAGACTTTTCAAAACGTGTTTTTCAGCAGAAATTAACATGTTTCAGCTAGTTTGGTCACCGCCATGTAATTTATGGGGCAGGAACAGCAGACTTTTCAAAACGTTTTTTTCAGCCCGAAATAAATGCGTTTTTTCATACTGTGGAATCCCAATGCAGCTGCTAGGCTCAGAAGAGCCCACTGCTTCAGCTCTTAACCCCAGTGTGCAGAAAGTGTCAAAACGTGTTTTTCAGCAGAAAAAAACATGTTTCTGCAAGTTTGGTCACCCCCATGTAACTTATGGGGCAGGAACAGCAGACTTTTCAAAACGTGTTTTTCAGCCCGAAATAAACGCTTTTTTTCATACTGTTGAATTCCAATGTAACTGCTAGGCTCAGAAGAGCCCACTGCTTCAGCTCTAACCCCAGTGTGCAGAAAGTGTCAAAACGTGTTTTTCAGCAGAAATAAACATGTTTCTGCAAGTTTGGTCAGCCCTATGTAACTAATAGAGCAGGAACAGCAGACTTTTCAAAACGTGTTTTTCAGCCCGAAATAAACACTTTTTTTCAGACTGTTGAATCCCAATGTAGCTGCTATGCTCAGAAGAGCCCACGGCCTCAGCTCTTAACCCCAGTGTGCAGAAAGTGTCAAAACGTGTTTTTCAGCAGAAATAAACGTTTCTGCAAGATTGGTCACCCCCATGTAACTTATGGGGCAGGAACAGCAGACTTTTCAAATCGTGTCTTTCAGCCCGAAATAAACGCTTTTTTTCATACTGTTGAATTCCAATGTAACTGCTAGGCTCAGAAGAGCCCACTGCTTCAGCTCTAACCCCAGTGTGCAGAAAGTGTCAAAACGTGTTTTTCAGCAGAAATAAACATGTTTCTGCAAGTTTGGTCAGCCCTATGTAACTAATGGAGCAGGAACAGCAGACTTTTCAAAACGTGTTTTTCAGCCCGAAATAAACACTTTTTTTCAGTCTGTTGAATCCCAATGTAGCTGCTATGCTCAGAAGAGCCCACGGCCTCAGCTCTTAACCCCAGTGTGCAGAAAGTGTCAAAACGTGTTTTTCAGCAGAAATAAACGTTTCTGCAAGATTGGTCTCCCCCATGTAACTTATGGGGCAGGAACAGCAGACTTTTCAAATCGTGTCTTTCAGCCCGAAATAAACGCGTTTTTTCAGACTCTTGAATCCCAAAGTAACTGCTAGGCTCAGAAGAGAACTGCCTCAGCTCTTATTCCCAGTGTGCAGAAAGTGTGAAAACGTGTTTTTTTGCAGAAATAAACGTTTCTGCAAGTTTGGTCACCCCCATGTAACCAATGGGGCAGGAACAGCAGACTTTTCAAAACGTGTTTTTCAGCCCGAAATAAACACGTTTTTTCAGACTGTTGAATCCCAATGTAGCTGCTATGCTCAGAAGAGCCCACTGCCTCAGCTTTTAACCCCAGTGTGCAGAAAGTGTCAAAACGTGTTTTTCAGCAGAAATAAACGTTTCTGCAAGATTGGTCACCCCCATGTAACTTATGGGGCAGGAACAGCAGACTTTTCAAATCGTGTTTTTCAGCCCGAAATAAACGCGTTTTTTCAAACTCTTATATCCCAAAGTAACTGCTAGGCTCAGAAGAGAACTGCCTCAGCTCTTATTCCCAGTGTGCAGAAAGTGTGAAAACGTGTTTTTTTGCCGAAATAAACATGTTTCTGCCAGTTTGGTCACCCCCATGTAATTAATGGGGCAGGAACAGCACACTTTTCAAAACGTGTCTTTCAGCCCGAAATAAATGCGTTTTTTCAGACTGTAGAATCCCAATGTAGCTGCTAGGCTCAGAAGAGCCCACTGCCGCAGCTCTTAACCCCAGTGTGCAGAAAGTGTCAAAACGTGTTTTTCAGCAGAAATAAACATGTTTCTGCAAGTTTGGTCACCCCCATGTAACTTATGGGGCAGGAACAGCAGACTTTTCAAATCGTGTTTTTCAGCCCGAAATAAACACGTTTTTTCATACTGTTGAATCCCAATGTAGCTGCTAGGCTCAGAAGAGCCCACTGCTTCAGCTCTAACCCATTGTGCAGAAAGTGTCAAAACGTGTTTTTCAGCAGAAATAAACATGTTTCTGCAAGTTTGGTCAGCCCTATGTAACTAATGGAGCAGGAACAGCAGACTTTTCAAAACGTGTTTTTCAGCCCGAAATAAACGCGTTTTTTCATACTGTGGAATCCCAATGCAGCTGCTAGGCTCAGAAGAGCCCACTGCTTCAGCTCTAACCCCAGTGTGCAGAAAGTGTCAAAACGTGTTTTTCAGCAGAAATAAACATGTTTCTGCAAGTTTGGTCACCCCCATGTAACTTATGGGGCAGGAACAGCAGACTTTTCAAATCGTGTCTTTCAGCCCGAAATAAACGCGTTTTTTCAGACTCTTGAATCCCAAAGTAACTGCTAGGCTCAGAAGAGAACTGCCTCAGCTCTTATTCCCAGTGTGCAGAAAGTGTGAAAACGTGTTTTTTTGCAGAAATAAACGTTTCTGCAAGTTTGGTCACCCCCATGTAACCAATGGGGCAGGAACAGCAGACTTTTCAAAACGTGTTTTTCAGCCCGAAATAAACGCGTTTTTTCAGACTGTTGAATTCCAATGTAACTGCTAGGCTCAGAAGAGCGCACTGCCTCAGCTCTTAACCCCAGTGTGCAGAAAGTGTCAAAACGTGTTTTTCAACAGAAATAAACATGTTTCTGCAAGTTTGGTCACCCCCATGTAATTAATGGGGCAGGAACAGCAGACTTTTGAAAACGTGTTTTTCAGCCCGAAATAAACACGTTTTTTCAGACTCTTGAATCCCAAAGTAACTGCTAGGCTCAGAAGAGCCCACTGCCTCAGCTCTTAACCCCAGTGTGCAGAAAGTGTCAAAACGTGTTTTTCAGCAGAAATAAACGTTTCTGCAATTTTGGTCACCCCCATGTAACTTATGGGGCAGGAACAGCAGACTTTTCAAAACGTGTTTTTCAGCAGAAATTAACATGTTTCAGCTAGTTTGGTCACCGCCATGTAATTTATGGGGCAGGAACAGCAGACTTTTCAAAACGTGTTTTTCAGCCCGAAATAAACGCTTTTTTTCATACTGTTGAATTCCAATGTAACTGCTAGGCTCAGAAGAGCCCACTGCTTCAGCTCTAACCCATTGTGCAGAAAGTGTCAAAACGTGTTTTTCAGCAGAAATAAACATGTTTCTGCAAGTTTGGTCAGCCCTATGTAACTAATGGAGCAGGAACAGCAGACTTTTCAAAACGTGTTTTTCAGCCCGAAATAAACACGTTTTTTCAGACTGTTGAATCCCAATGTAGCTGCTATGCTCAGAAGAGCCCACTGCCTCAGCTTTTAACCCCAGTGTGCAGAAAGTGTCAAAACGTGTTTTTCAGCAGAAATAAACATGTTTCTGCTAGTTTGGTCACCGCCATGTAAGTAATGGGGCAGGAACAGCAGACTTTTCAAAACATGTTTTTCAGCCCGAAATAAACGCGTTTTTTCATACTGTGGAATCCCAATGCAGCTGCTAGGCTCAGAAGAGCCCACTGCTTCAGCTCTAACCCCAGTGTGCAGAAAGTGTCAAAACGTGTTTTTCAGCAGAAATAAACGTTTCTGCAAGATTGGTCACCCCCATGTAACTTATGGGGCAGGAACAGCAGACTTTTCAAATCGTGTTTTTCAGCCCGAAATAAACGCGTTTTTTCAAACTCTTATATCCCAAAGTAACTGCTAGGCTCAGAAGAGAACTGCCTCAGCTCTTATTCCCAGTGTGCAGAAAGTGTGAAAACGTGTTTTTTTGCCGAAATAAACATGTTTCTGCAAGTTTGGTCACCCCCATGTAATTAATGGGGCAGGAACAGCACACTTTTCAAAACGTGTCTTTCAGCCCGAAATAAATGCGTTTTTTCAGACTGTAGAATCCCAATGTAGCTGCTAGGCTCAGAAGAGCCCACTGCCGCAGCTCTTAACCCCAGTGTGCAGAAAGTGTCAAAACGTGTTTTTCAGCAGAAATAAACATGTTTCTGCAAGTTTGGTCACCCCCATGTAACTTATGGGGCAGGAACAGCAGACTTTTCAAATCGTGTTTTTCAGCCCGAAATAAACACGTTTTTTCATACTGTTGAATCCCAATGTAGCTGCTAGGCTCAGAAGAGCCCACTGCTTCAGCTCTAACCCATTGTGCAGAAAGTGTCAAAACGTGTTTTTCAGCAGAAATAAACATGTTTCTGCAAGTTTGGTCAGCCCTATGTAACTAATGGAGCAGGAACAGCAGACTTTTCAAAACGTGTTTTTCAGCCCGAAATAAACGCGTTTTTTCATACTGTGGAATCCCAATGCAGCTGCTAGGCTCAGAAGAGCCCACTGCTTCAGCTCTAACCCCAGTGTGCAGAAAGTGTCAAAACGTGTTTTTCAGCAGAAATAAACATGTTTCTGCAAGTTCAGTCACCCCCATGTAACTTATGGGGCAGGAACAGCAGACTTTTCAAATCGTGTTTTTCAGCCCGAAATAAACACGTTTTTTCAGACTCTTGAATCCCAAAGTAACTGCTAGGCTCAGAAGAGCCCACTGCCTCAGCTCTTAACCCCAGTGTGCAGAAAGTGTCAAAACGTGTTTTTCAGCAGAAATAAACATGTTTCTGCAAGTTTGGTCACCCCCATGTAACTTATGGGGCAGGAACAGCAGACTTTTCAAAACGTGTTTTTCAGCCCGAAATAAACACGTTTTTTCATACTGTTGAATCCCAATGTAGCTGGTAGGCTCAGAAGAGCCCACTGCCTCAGCTCTTAACCCCAGTGTGCAGAAAGTGTCAAAACGTGTTTTTCAGCAGAAATAAACATGTTTCTGCTAGTTTGGTCACCGCCAAGAAATAAATGGGGCAGGAACAGCAGACTTTTCAAAACGTGTTTTTCAGGACGAAATAAACGTGTTTTTTCATACTGTGGAATCCCAATGCAGCTGCTAGGCTCAGAAGAGCCCATTGCTTCAGCTCTTAACCCCAGTGTGCAGAAAGTGTCAAAACGTGTTTTTCAGCAGAAATAAACGTTTCTGCAAGGTTGGTCACCCCCATGAAACTTATGGGGCAGGAACAGCAGACTTTTCAAAACGTGTTTTTCAGCCCGAAATAAACGCTTTTTTTCATACTGTTGAATTCCAATGTAACTGCTAGGCTCAGAAGAGCCCACTGCTTCAGCTCTAAGCCCAGTGTGCAGAAAGTGTCAAAACGTGTTTTTCAGTAGAAATAAACATGTTTCTGCAAGTTTGGTCAGCCCTATGTAACTAATAGAGCAGGAACAGCAGACTTTTCAAAACGTGTTTTTCAGCCCGAAATAAACACTTTTTTTCAGACTGTTGAATCCCAATGTAGCTGCTATGCTCAGAAGAGCCCACGGCCTCAGCTCTTAACCCCAGTGTGCAGAAAGTGTCAAAACGTGTTTTTCAGCAGAAATAAACGTTTCTGCAAGATTGGTCACCCCCATGTAACTTATGGGGCAGGAACAGCAGACTTTTCAAATCGTGTCTTTCAGCCCGAAATAAACGCGTTTTTTCAGACTCTTGAATCCCAAAGTAACTGCTAGGCTCAGAAGAGAACTGCCTCAGCTCTTATTCCCAGTGTGCAGAAAGTGTGAAAACGTGTTTTATTGCAGAAATAAACGTTTCTGCAAGTTTGGTCACCCCCATGTAACCAATGGGGCAGGAACAGCAGACTTTTCAAAACGTGTTTTTCAGCCCGAAATAAACGCGTTTTTTCAGACTGTTGAATTCCAATGTAACTGCTAGGCTCAGAAGAGCGCACTGCCTCAGCTCTTAACCCCAGTGTGCAGAAAGTGTCAAAACGTGTTTTTCAGCAGAAATAAACATGTTTCTGCAAGTTTGGTCACCCCCATGTAACTTATGGGGCAGGAACAGCAGACTTTTCAAATCGTGTTTTTCAGCCCGAAATAAACACGTTTTTTCAGACTCTTGAATCCCAAAGTAACTGCTAGGCTCAGAAGAGCGCACTGCCTCAGCTCTTAACCCCAGTGTGCAGAAAGTGTCAAAACGTGTTTTTCAACAGAAATAAACATGTTTCTGCAAGTTTGGTCACCCCCATGTAATTAATGGGGCAGGAACAGCAGACTTTTGAAAACGTGTTTTTCAGCCCGAAATAAACGCGTTTTTTCAGACTGTAGAATCCCAATGTAGCTGCTAGGCTCAGAAGAGCCCACTGCTTCAGCTCTTAACCCCAGTGTGCAGAAAGTGTCAAAACGTGTTTTTCAGCAGAAATAAACGTTTCTGCAATTTTGGTCACCCCCATGTAACTTATGGGGCAGGAACAGCAGACTTTTCAAAACGTGTTTTTCAGCAGAAATTAACATGTTTCAGCTAGTTTGGTCACCGCCATGTAATTTATGGGGCAGGAACAGCAGACTTTTCAAAACGTTTTTTTCAGCCCGAAATAAATGCGTTTTTTCATACTGTGGAATCCCAATGCAGCTTCTAGGCTCAGAAGAGCCCACTGCTTCAGCTCTTAACCCCAGTGTGCAGAAAGTGTCAAAACGTGTTTTTCAGCAGAAAAAAACATGTTTCTGCAAGTTTGGTCACCCCCATGTAACTTATGGGGCAGGAACAGCAGACTTTTCAAAACGTGTTTTTCAGCCCGAAATAAACGCTTTTTTTCATACTGTTGAATTCCAATGTAACTGCTAGGCTCAGAAGAGCCCACTGCTTCAGCTCTAACCCCAGTGTGCAGAAAGTGTCAAAACGTGTTTTTCAGCAGAAATAAACATGTTTCTGCAAGTTTGGTCAGCCCTATGTAACTAATAGAGCAGGAACAGCAGACTTTTCAAAACGTGTTTTTCAGCCCGAAATAAACACTTTTTTTCAGACTGTTGAATCCCAATGTAGCTGCTATGCTCAGAAGAGCCCACGGCCTCAGCTCTTAACCCCAGTGTGCAGAAAGTGTCAAAACGTGTTTTTCAGCAGAAATAAACGTTTCTGCAAGATTGGTCACCCCCATGTAACTTATGGGGCAGGAACAGCAGACTTTTCAAATCGTGTCTTTCAGCCCGAAATAAACGCTTTTTTTCATACTGTTGAATTCCAATGTAACTGCTAGGCTCAGAAGAGCCCACTGCTTCAGCTCTAACCCCAGTGTGCAGAAAGTGTCAAAACGTGTTTTTCAGCAGAAATAAACATGTTTCTGCAAGTTTGGTCAGCCCTATGTAACTAATGGAGCAGGAACAGCAGACTTTTCAAAACGTGTTTTTCAGCCCGAAATAAACACTTTTTTTCAGTCTGTTGAATCCCAATGTAGCTGCTATGCTCAGAAGAGCCCACGGCCTCAGCTCTTAACCCCAGTGTGCAGAAAGTGTCAAAACGTGTTTTTCAGCAGAAATAAACGTTTCTGCAAGATTGGTCTCCCCCATGTAACTTATGGGGCAGGAACAGCAGACTTTTCAAATCGTGTCTTTCAGCCCGAAATAAACGCGTTTTTTCAGACTCTTGAATCCCAAAGTAACTGCTAGGCTCAGAAGAGAACTGCCTCAGCTCTTATTCCCAGTGTGCAGAAAGTGTGAAAACGTGTTTTTTTGCAGAAATAAACGTTTCTGCAAGTTTGGTCACCCCCATGTAACCAATGGGGCAGGAACAGCAGACTTTTCAAAACGTGTTTTTCAGCCCGAAATAAACGCGTTTTTTCAGACTGTTGAATTCCAATGTAACTGCTAGGCTCAGAAGAGCGCACTGCCTCAGCTCTTAACCCCAGTGTGCAGAAAGTGTCAAAACGTGTTTTTCAACAGAAATAAACATGTTTCTGCAAGTTTGGTCACCCCCATGTAATTAATGGGGCAGGAACAGCAGACTTTTGAAAACGTGTTTTTCAGCCCGAAATAAACACGTTTTTTCAGACTCTTGAATCCCAAAGTAACTGCTAGGCTCAGAAGAGCCCACTGCCTCAGCTCTTAACCCCAGTGTGCAGAAAGTGTCAAAACGTGTTTTTCAGCAGAAATAAACGTTTCTGCAATTTTGGTCACCCCCATGTAACTTATGGGGCAGGAACAGCAGACTTTTCAAAACGTGTTTTTCAGCAGAAATTAACATGTTTCAGCTAGTTTGGTCACCGCCATGTAATTTATGGGGCAGGAACAGCAGACTTTTCAAAACGTGTTTTTCAGCCCGAAATAAACGCTTTTTTTCATACTGTTGAATTCCAATGTAACTGCTAGGCTCAGAAGAGCCCACTGCTTCAGCTCTAACCCATTGTGCAGAAAGTGTCAAAACGTGTTTTTCAGCAGAAATAAACATGTTTCTGCAAGTTTGGTCAGCCCTATGTAACTAATGGAGCAGGAACAGCAGACTTTTCAAAACGTGTTTTTCAGCCCGAAATAAACACGTTTTTTCAGACTGTTGAATCCCAATGTAGCTGCTATGCTCAGAAGAGCCCACTGCCTCAGCTTTTAACCCCAGTGTGCAGAAAGTGTCAAAACGTGTTTTTCAGCAGAAATAAACATGTTTCTGCTAGTTTGGTCACCGCCATGTAAGTAATGGGGCAGGAACAGCAGACTTTTCAAAACGTGTCTTTCAGCCCGAAATAAATGCGTTTTTTCAGACTGTAGAATCCCAATGTAGCTGCTAGGCTCAGAAGAGCCCACTGCCGCAGCTCTTAACCCCAGTGTGCAGAAAGTGTCAAAACGTGTTTTTCAGCAGAAATAAACGTTTCTGCAAGATTGGTCACCCCCATGTAACTTATGGGGCAGGAACAGCAGACTTTTCAAATCGTGTTTTTCAGCCCGAAATAAACGCGTTTTTTCAAACTCTTATATCCCAAAGTAACTGCTAGGCTCAGAAGAGAACTGCCTCAGCTCTTATTCCCAGTGTGCAGAAAGTGTGAAAACGTGTTTTTTTGCCGAAATAAACATGTTTCTGCAAGTTTGGTCACCCCCATGTAATTAATGGGGCAGGAACAGCACACTTTTCAAAACGTGTCTTTCAGCCCGAAATAAATGCGTTTTTTCAGACTGTAGAATCCCAATGTAGCTGCTAGGCTCAGAAGAGCCCACTGCCTCAGCTCTTAACCCCAGTGTGCAGAAAGTGTCAAAACGTGTTTTTCAGCAGAAATAAACATGTTTCTGCAAGTTTGGTCACCCCCATGTAACTTATGGGGCAGGAACAGCAGACTTTTCAAATCGTGTTTTTCAGCCCGAAATAAACACGTTTTTTCAGACTCTTGAATCCCAAAGTAACTGCTAGGCTCAGAAGAGCCCACTGCCTCAGCTCTTAACCCCAGTGTGCAGAAAGTGTCAAAACGTGTTTTTCAGCAGAAATAAACATGTTTCTGCAAGTTTGGTCACCCCCATGTAACTTATGGGGCAGGAACAGCAGACTTTTCAAAACGTGTTTTTCAGCCCGAAATAAACACGTTTTTTCATACTGTTGAATCCCAATGTAGCTGGTAGGCTCAGAAGAGCCCACTGCCTCAGCTCTTAACCCCAGTGTGCAGAAAGTGTCAAAACGTGTTTTTCAGCAGAAATAAACATGTTTCTGCTAGTTTGGTCACCGCCAAGAAATAAATGGGGCAGGAACAGCAGACTTTTCAAAACGTGTTTTTCAGGACGAAATAAACGTGTTTTTTCATACTGTGGAATCCCAATGCAGCTGCTAGGCTCAGAAGAGCCCATTGCTTAAGCTCTTAACCCCAGTGTGCAGAAAGTGTCAAAACGTGTTTTTCAGCAGAAATAAACGTTTCTGCAAGGTTGGTCACCCCCATGAAACTTATGGGGCAGGAACAGCAGACTTTTCAAAACGTGTTTTTCAGCCCGAAATAAACGCTTTTTTTCATACTGTTGAATTCCAATGTAACTGCTAGGCTCAGAAGAGCCCACTGCTTCAGCTCTAAGCCCAGTGTGCAGAAAGTGTCAAAACGTGTTTTTCAGTAGAAATAAACATGTTTCTGCAAGTTTGGTCAGCCCTATGTAACTAATAGAGCAGGAACAGCAGACTTTTCAAAACGTGTTTTTCAGCCCGAAATAAACACTTTTTTTCAGACTGTTGAATCCCAATGTAGCTGCTATGCTCAGAAGAGCCCACGGCCTCAGCTCTTAACCCCAGTGTGCAGAAAGTGTCAAAACGTGTTTTTCAGCAGAAATAAACGTTTCTGCAAGATTGGTCACCCCCATGTAACTTATGGGGCAGGAACAGCAGACTTTTCAAATCGTGTCTTTCAGCCCGAAATAAACGCGTTTTTTCAGACTCTTGAATCCCAAAGTAACTGCTAGGCTCAGAAGAGAACTGCCTCAGCTCTTATTCCCAGTGTGCAGAAAGTGTGAAAACGTGTTTTATTGCAGAAATAAACGTTTCTGCAAGTTTGGTCACCCCCATGTAACCAATGGGGCAGGAACAGCAGACTTTTCAAAACGTGTTTTTCAGCCCGAAATAAACGCGTTTTTTCAGACTGTTGAATTCCAATGTAACTGCTAGGCTCAGAAGAGCGCACTGCCTCAGCTCTTAACCCCAGTGTGCAGAAAGTGTCAAAACGTGTTTTTCAGCAGAAATAAACATGTTTCTGCAAGTTTGGTCACCCCCATGTAACTTATGGGGCAGGAACAGCAGACTTTTCAAATCGTGTTTTTCAGCCCGAAATAAACACGTTTTTTCAGACTCTTGAATCCCAAAGTAACTGCTAGGCTCAGAAGAGCGCACTGCCTCAGCTCTTAACCCCAGTGTGCAGAAAGTGTCAAAACGTGTTTTTCAACAGAAATAAACATGTTTCTGCAAGTTTGGTCACCCCCATGTAATTTATGGGGCAGGAACAGCAGACTTTTCAAAACGTTTTTTTCAGCCCGAAATAAATGCGTTTTTTCATACTGTGGAATCCCAATGCAGCTGCTAGGCTCAGAAGAGCCCACTGCTTCAGCTCTTAACCCCAGTGTGCAGAAAGTGTCAAAACGTGTTTTTCAGCAGAAAAAAACATGTTTCTGCAAGTTTGGTCACCCCCATGTAACTTATGGGGCAGGAACAGCAGACTTTTCAAAACGTGTTTTTCAGCCCGAAATAAACGCTTTTTTTCATACTGTTGAATTCCAATGTAACTGCTAGGCTCAGAAGAGCCCACTGCTTCAGCTCTAACCCCAGTGTGCAGAAAGTGTCAAAACGTGTTTTTCAGCAGAAATAAACATGTTTCTGCAAGTTTGGTCAGCCCTATGTAACTAATAGAGCAGGAACAGCAGACTTTTCAAAACGTGTTTTTCAGCCCGAAATAAACACTTTTTTTCAGACTGTTGAATCCCAATGTAGCTGCTATGCTCAGAAGAGCCCACGGCCTCAGCTCTTAACCCCAGTGTGCAGAAAGTGTCAAAACGTGTTTTTCAGCAGAAATAAACGTTTCTGCAAGATTGGTCACCCCCATGTAACTTATGGGGCAGGAACAGCAGACTTTTCAAATCGTGTCTTTCAGCCCGAAATAAACGCTTTTTTTCATACTGTTGAATTCCAATGTAACTGCTAGGCTCAGAAGAGCCCACTGCTTCAGCTCTAACCCCAGTGTGCAGAAAGTGTCAAAACGTGTTTTTCAGCAGAAATAAACATGTTTCTGCAAGTTTGGTCAGCCCTATGTAACTAATGGAGCAGGAACAGCAGACTTTTCAAAACGTGTTTTTCAGCCCGAAATAAACACTTTTTTTCAGTCTGTTGAATCCCAATGTAGCTGCTATGCTCAGAAGAGCCCACGGCCTCAGCTCTTAACCCCAGTGTGCAGAAAGTGTCAAAACGTGTTTTTCAGCAGAAATAAACGTTTCTGCAAGATTGGTCTCCCCCATGTAACTTATGGGGCAGGAACAGCAGACTTTTCAAATCGTGTCTTTCAGCCCGAAATAAACGCGTTTTTTCAGACTCTTGAATCCCAAAGTAACTGCTAGGCTCAGAAGAGAACTGCCTCAGCTCTTATTCCCAGTGTGCAGAAAGTGTGAAAACGTGTTTTTTTGCAGAAATAAACGTTTCTGCAAGTTTGGTCACCCCCATGTAACCAATGGGGCAGGAACAGCAGACTTTTCAAAACGTGTTTTTCAGCCCGAAATAAACGCGTTTTTTCAGACTGTTGAATTCCAATGTAACTGCTAGGCTCAGAAGAGCGCACTGCCTCAGCTCTTAACCCCAGTGTGCAGAAAGTGTCAAAACGTGTTTTTCAACAGAAATAAACATGTTTCTGCAAGTTTGGTCACCCCCATGTAATTAATGGGGCAGGAACAGCAGACTTTTGAAAACGTGTTTTTCAGCCCGAAATAAACACGTTTTTTCAGACTCTTGAATCCCAAAGTAACTGCTAGGCTCAGAAGAGCCCACTGCCTCAGCTCTTAACCCCAGTGTGCAGAAAGTGTCAAAACGTGTTTTTCAGCAGAAATAAACGTTTCTGCAATTTTGGTCACCCCCATGTAACTTATGGGGCAGGAACAGCAGACTTTTCAAAACGTGTTTTTCAGCAGAAATTAACATGTTTCAGCTAGTTTGGTCACCGCCATGTAATTTATGGGGCAGGAACAGCAGACTTTTCAAAACGTGTTTTTCAGCCCGAAATAAACGCTTTTTTTCATACTGTTGAATTCCAATGTAACTGCTAGGCTCAGAAGAGCCCACTGCTTCAGCTCTAACCCATTGTGCAGAAAGTGTCAAAACGTGTTTTTCAGCAGAAATAAACATGTTTCTGCAAGTTTGGTCAGCCCTATGTAACTAATGGAGCAGGAACAGCAGACTTTTCAAAACGTGTTTTTCAGCCCGAAATAAACACGTTTTTTCAGACTGTTGAATCCCAATGTAGCTGCTATGCTCAGAAGAGCCCACTGCCTCAGCTTTTAACCCCAGTGTGCAGAAAGTGTCAAAACGTGTTTTTCAGCAGAAATAAACATGTTTCTGCTAGTTTGGTCACCGCCATGTAAGTAATGGGGCAGGAACAGCAGACTTTTCAAAACGTGTCTTTCAGCCCGAAATAAATGCGTTTTTTCAGACTGTAGAATCCCAATGTAGCTGCTAGGCTCAGAAGAGCCCACTGCCGCAGCTCTTAACCCCAGTGTGCAGAAAGTGTCAAAACGTGTTTTTCAGCAGAAATAAACGTTTCTGCAAGATTGGTCACCCCCATGTAACTTATGGGGCAGGAACAGCAGACTTTTCAAATCGTGTTTTTCAGCCCGAAATAAACGCGTTTTTTCAAACTCTTATATCCCAAAGTAACTGCTAGGCTCAGAAGAGAACTGCCTCAGCTCTTATTCCCAGTGTGCAGAAAGTGTGAAAACGTGTTTTTTTGCCGAAATAAACATGTTTCTGCAAGTTTGGTCACCCCCATGTAATTAATGGGGCAGGAACAGCACACTTTTCAAAACGTGTCTTTCAGCCCGAAATAAATGCGTTTTTTCAGACTGTAGAATCCCAATGTAGCTGCTAGGCTCAGAAGAGCCCACTGCCTCAGCTCTTAACCCCAGTGTGCAGAAAGTGTCAAAACGTGTTTTTCAGCAGAAATAAACATGTTTCTGCAAGTTTGGTCACCCCCATGTAACTTATGGGGCAGGAACAGCAGACTTTTCAAATCGTGTTTTTCAGCCCGAAATAAACACGTTTTTTCAGACTCTTGAATCCCAAAGTAACTGCTAGGCTCAGAAGAGCCCACTGCCTCAGCTCTTAACCCCAGTGTGCAGAAAGTGTCAAAACGTGTTTTTCAGCAGAAATAAACATGTTTCTGCAAGTTTGGTCACCCCCATGTAACTTATGGGGCAGGAACAGCAGACTTTTCAAAACGTGTTTTTCAGCCCGAAATAAACACGTTTTTTCATACTGTTGAATCCCAATGTAGCTGGTAGGCTCAGAAGAGCCCACTGCCTCAGCTCTTAACCCCAGTGTGCAGAAAGTGTCAAAACGTGTTTTTCAGCAGAAATAAACATGTTTCTGCTAGTTTGGTCACCGCCAAGAAATAAATGGGGCAGGAACAGCAGACTTTTCAAAACGTGTTTTTCAGGACGAAATAAACGTGTTTTTTCATACTGTGGAATCCCAATGCAGCTGCTAGGCTCAGAAGAGCCCATTGCTTAAGCTCTTAACCCCAGTGTGCAGAAAGTGTCAAAACGTGTTTTTCAGCAGAAATAAACGTTTCTGCAAGGTTGGTCACCCCCATGAAACTTATGGGGCAGGAACAGCAGACTTTTCAAAACGTGTTTTTCAGCCCGAAATAAACGCTTTTTTTCATACTGTTGAATTCCAATGTAACTGCTAGGCTCAGAAGAGCCCACTGCTTCAGCTCTAAGCCCAGTGTGCAGAAAGTGTCAAAACGTGTTTTTCAGTAGAAATAAACATGTTTCTGCAAGTTTGGTCAGCCCTATGTAACTAATAGAGCAGGAACAGCAGACTTTTCAAAACGTGTTTTTCAGCCCGAAATAAACACTTTTTTTCAGACTGTTGAATCCCAATGTAGCTGCTATGCTCAGAAGAGCCCACGGCCTCAGCTCTTAACCCCAGTGTGCAGAAAGTGTCAAAACGTGTTTTTCAGCAGAAATAAACGTTTCTGCAAGATTGGTCACCCCCATGTAACTTATGGGGCAGGAACAGCAGACTTTTCAAATCGTGTCTTTCAGCCCGAAATAAACGCGTTTTTTCAGACTCTTGAATCCCAAAGTAACTGCTAGGCTCAGAAGAGAACTGCCTCAGCTCTTATTCCCAGTGTGCAGAAAGTGTGAAAACGTGTTTTATTGCAGAAATAAACGTTTCTGCAAGTTTGGTCACCCCCATGTAACCAATGGGGCAGGAACAGCAGACTTTTCAAAACGTGTTTTTCAGCCCGAAATAAACGCGTTTTTTCAGACTGTTGAATTCCAATGTAACTGCTAGGCTCAGAAGAGCGCACTGCCTCAGCTCTTAACCCCAGTGTGCAGAAAGTGTCAAAACGTGTTTTTCAGCAGAAATAAACATGTTTCTGCAAGTTTGGTCAGCCCTATGTAACTAATGGAGCAGGAACAGCAGACTTTTCAAAACGTGTTTTTCAGCCCGAAATAAACACTTTTTTTCAGACTGTTGAATCCCAATGTAGCTGCTATGCTCAGAAGAGCCCACGGCCTCAGCTCTTAACCCCAGTGTGCAGAAAGTGCCAAAACGTGTTTTTCAGCAGAAATAAACGTTTCTGCAAGATTGGTCTCCCCCATGTAACTTATGGGGCAGGAACAGCAGACTTTTCAAATCGTGTTTTTCAACCCGAAATAAATGCGTTTTTTCAGTTAGCAGAATCCCAATGTAACTGCAAGGCTCAGAAGAGCCCACACACTCAGCTCTTAACCCAAGTGTGCAGAAATTGTCAAAACGTGTTTTTGAGACCGAAATAAACGCGTTTTTTCAGACTGCAGAATCTCAAAGTAAGTGCTAGGCTCAGAAGAGCCCACATACTCAGCTCTTAACCCCAGTGTGCAGAAAGTGTCAAAACGTCTTTTTCAGCAGAAATAAACATGTTTCTGCAAGTTTGGTCACCCCCATGTAACTTATGGGGCAGTAACAGCACACTTTTCAAAACGTGTTTTTCAGCCCAAAATAAACGCGTTTTTTCAGACTTCTGAATCCCCAATGTAACTGCAAGGTCAGAAGAGCCCACACACTCAGCTCTTAACCCCAGTGTGCAGAAAGTGT
Organism: Lepisosteus oculatus; assembly: GCF_040954835.1. Taxonomy (NCBI): domain Eukaryota; kingdom Metazoa; phylum Chordata; class Actinopteri; order Semionotiformes; family Lepisosteidae; genus Lepisosteus; species Lepisosteus oculatus. The sequence continues at coordinate 40,060 of NW_027167954.1, read as the reverse complement.
CAAAACGTGTTTTTCAGCAGAAATAAACATGTTTCTGCAAGTTTGGTCACCCCCATGTAAGTTATGGGGCAGTAACAGCACACTTTTCAAAACGTGTTTTTCAGCCCGAAATAAACGCGTTTTTTCAGACTACAGAAACCCCAATGTAACTGCAAGGTCAGAAGAGCCCACACACTCAGCTCTTAACCCCAGTGTGCTGAAAGTGTCAAAACGTGATTTTCAGCAGAAATAAACATGTTTCTGCAAGTTTGGTCACCCCCATGTAACTAATGGGGCAGTAACAGCACACTTTTCAAAACGTGTTTTTAAGCCCGAAATAAACGCGTTTTTTCAGTCAGCAGAATCCCAATGTAACTGCAAGGCTCAGAAGAGCCCACACACTCAGCTCTTAACCCCAGTGTGCAGAAAGTGTCAAAATGTGTTTTTCAGCAGAAATAAACATGTTTCTGCAAGTTTGGTCAACCCAATGTAACTTATGGGGCAGTAACAGCACACTTTTCAAAACGTGTTTTTCAACCCGAAATAAACGCGTTTTTTCAGACTAAAGAATCCCCAATGTAACTGCAAGGTCAGAAGAGCCCACACACTCAGCTCTTAACCCCAGTGTGCAGAAAGTGTCAAAACGTGTTTTTCAGCAGAAATAAACATGTTTCTGCAAGTTTGGTCAACCCAATGTAACTTATGGGGCAGTAACAGCACACTTTTCAAAACGTGTTTTTCAACCCGAAATAAATGCGTTTTTTCAGATAGCAGAATCCCAATGTAACTGCAAGGCTCAGAAGAGCCCACACACTCTGCTCTTAACCCCAGTGTGCAGAAAGTGTCAAAACGTGTTTTTCAGTAGAAATAAACATGTTTCTGCAAGTTTGGTCAACCCCATGTAAGTTATCGGGCAGTAACAGCACACTTTTCAAAACGTGTTTTTCAGCCCAAAATAAACGCGTTTTTTCAGACTTCTGAATAAACATGTACCTGCAAGGCTTAGAAGAACCCACACACTCAGCTCTTAACCCCAGTGTGCAGAAAGTGTCAAAACGTGTTTTTCAGCAGAAATAAACATGTTTCTGCAAGTTTGGTCACCCCTATGTAAGTTATGGGGCAGTAACAGCACACTTTTCAAAACGTGTTTTTCAACCCGAAATAAACGCGTTTTTTCAGACAGCAGAATCCCAATGTAACTGCAAGGCTCAGAAGAGCCCACACACTCAGCTCTTTCACTTTTCTGCAGTGTGCAGAAATTGTCAAAACGTGTTTTTCAGCCCGAAATAAACGGGTTTTTTCAGTCAGCAGAATCCCAAGAGCAAGGCTCAGAAGAGCTCACACACTCAGCTCTTAACCCCAGTGTGCAGAAAGTGTCAAAACGTGTTTTTCAGCAGAAATAAGCATGTTTCTGCAAGTTTGGTCACCCCTATGTAAGTTATGGGGCAGTAACAGCACACTTTTCAAAACGTGTTTTTCAACCCGAAATAAACGCGTTTTTTCAGACAGCAGAATCCCAATGTAACTGCAAGGCTCAGAAGAGCCCACACACTCAGCTCTTAACCCCAGTGTGCAGAAATTGTCAAAACGTGTTTTTGAGCCCGAAATAAACGCGTTTTTTCAGACTGCAGAATCTCAAAGTAACTGCTAGGCTCAGATGAGCCCACACACTCAGCTCTTAACCCCAGTGTGCAGAAAGTGTCAAAACGTCTTTTTCAGCAGAAATAAACATGTTTCTGCTAGTTTGGTCAACCCCATGTAACTTATGCGGCAGTAACAGCACACTTTTCAAAACGTGTTTGTCAGCCCGAAATAAACGCATTTTTTCAGACTTCTGAATAAACATATACCTGCAAGGCTCAGAAGAACCCACACACTCAGCTCTTAACCCCAGTGTGCAGAAAGTGTCAAAACGTGTTTTTCAGCGGAAATAAACATGTTTCTTCAAGTTTGGTCAACCCCATGTAACTTAAGTGGCAGTAACAGCACACTTTTCAAAACGTGTTTTTCAGCCCGAAATAAACGCGTTTTTTCAGACTTCTGAATAAACATGTACCTGCAAGGCTCAGAAGAGCCCACACACTCAGCTCTTAACCCCAGTGTGCAGAAAGTGTCAAAACGTGTTTTTCAGCAGAAATAAACATGTTTCTGCAAGTTTGGTCACCCCTATGTAAGTTATGGGGCAGTAACAGCACACTTTTCAAAACGTGTTTTTCAACCCGAAATAAACGCGTTTTTTCAGACAGCAGAATCCCAATGTAACTGCAAGGCTCAGAAGAGCCCACACACTCAGCTCTTAACCCCAGTGTGCACAAATTGTCAAAACGTGTTTTTGAGCCCGAAATAAACACGTTTTTTCAGACTGCAGAATCTCAAAGTAACTGCTAGGCTCAGAAGAGCCCATACACTCAGCTCTTAACCCCAGTGTGCAGAAAGTGTCAAAACGTCTTTTTCAGCAGAAATAAACATGTTTCTGCAAGTTTGGTCACCCCCATGTAACTTATGGGGCAGTAACAGCACACTTTTCAAAACGTGTTTTTCAGCCCGAAATAAACGGGTTTTTTCAGTCAGCAGAATCCCAATGTAACTGCAAGGCTCAGAAGAGCTCACACACTCAGCTCTTAACCCCAGTGTGCAGAAAGTGTCAAAACGTGTTTTTCAGCAGAAATAAACATGTTTCTGCAAGTTTGGTCAACCCCATGTAACTTATGGGGCAGTAACAGCACACTTTTCAAAACGTGTTTGTCAGCCCGAAATAAACGCATTTTTTCAGACTTCTGAATAAACATATACCTGCAAGGCTCAGAAGAACCCACACACTCAGCTCTTAACCCCAGTGTGCAGAAAGTGTCAAAACGTGTTTTTCAGCAGAAATAAACATGTTTCTGCAAGTTTGGTCAACCCCATGTGACTTATGGGGCAGTAACAGCACACTTTTCAAAACGTGTTTTTCAGCCCGAAATAAACGCGTTTTTTCAGGCAGCAGAATCCCAATGTAACTGCAAGGCTCAGAAGAGCTCACACACTCAGCTCTTAACCCCAGTGTGCAGAAAGTGTCAAAACATGTTTTTCAGCAGAAATAAACATGTTTCTGCAAGTTTGGTCAACCCCATGTAACTTATGGGGCAGTAACAGCACACTTTTCAAAACGTGTTTGTCAGCCCGAAATAAACGCATTTTTTCAGACTTCTGAATAAACATATACCTGCAAGGCTCAGAAGAACCCACACACTCAGCTCTTAACCCCAGTGTGCAGAAAGTGTCAAAACGTGTTTTTCAGCAGAAATAAACATGTTTCTGCAAGTTTGGTCAACCCCATGTAACTTAAGGGGCAGTAACAGCACACTTTTCAAAACGTGTTTTTCAACCCGAAATAAATGCGTTTTTTCAGATACCAGAATCCCAATGTAACTGCAAGGCTCAGAAGAGCCCACACACTCAGCTCTTAACCCCAGTGTGCAGAAATTGTCAAAACGTGTTTTTGAGCAAGAAATAAACGCTTTTTTTCAGACTGCAGAATCTCAAAGTAACTGCTAGGCTCAGAAGAGCCCACACACTCAGCTCTTAACCCCAGTGTGCAGAAAGTGTCAAAACGTCTTTTTCAGCAGAAATAAACATGTTTCTGCAAGTTTGGTCACCCCCATGTAACTTATGGGGCAGTAACAGCACACTTTTCAAAACGTGTTTTTCAGCCCAAAATAAACGCGTTTTTTCAGACTTCTGAATCCCCAATGTAACTGCAAGGTCAGAAGAGCCCACACACTCAGCTCTTAACCCCAGTGTGCAGAAAGTGTCAAAACGTGTTTTTCAGCAGAAATAAACATGTTTCTGCAAATTTGGTCACCCCCATGTAACTTATGGGGCAGTAACAGCACACTTTTCAAAACGTGTTTTTCAGCCCGAAATAAACGCGTTTTTTCAGTCAGCAAAATCCCAATGTAACTGCAAGGCTCAGAAGAGCTCACACACTCAGCTCTTAACCCCAGTGTGCAGAAAGTGTCAAAACGTGTTTTTCAGCAGAAATAAACATGTTTCTGCAAGTTTGGTCACCCCCATGTAACTAATGGGGCAGTAACAGCACACTTTTCAAAACGTGTTTTTCAGCCCAAAATAAACGCGTTTTTTCAGACTTCTGAATAAACATGTACCTGCAAGGCTCAGAAGAACCCACACACTCAGCTCTTAACCCCAGTGTGCAGAAAGTGTCTAAACGTGTTTTTCAGCAGAAATAAACATGTTTCTGCAAGTTTGGTCACCCCTATGTAAGTTATGGGGCAGTAACAGCACACTTTTCAAAACATGTTTTTCAACCCGAAATAAACGCGTTTTTTCAGATACCAGAATCCCAATGTAACTGCAAGGCTCAGAAGAGCCCACACACTCAGCTCTTAACCCCAGTGTGCAGAAAGTGTCAAAACGTGTTTTTCAGCAGAAATAAACATGTTTCTGCAAGTTTGGTCAACCCCATGTAACTTATGGGGCAGTAACAGCACACTTTTCAAAACGTGTTTTTCAACCCGAAATAAATGCGTTTTTTCAGTTAGCAGAATCCCAATGTAACTGCAAGGCTCAGAAGAGCCCACACACTCAGCTCTTAACCCAAGTGTGCAGAAATTGTCAAAACGTGTTTTTGAGACCGAAATAAACGCGTTTTTTCAGACTGCAGAATCTCAAAGTAAGTGCTAGGCTCAGAAGAGCCCACATACTCAGCTCTTAACCCCAGTGTGCAGAAAGTGTCAAAACGTCTTTTTCAGCAGAAATAAACATGTTTCTGCAAGTTTGGTCACCCCCATGTAACTTATGGGGCAGTAACAGCACACTTTTCAAAACGTGTTTTTCAGCCCAAAATAAACGCGTTTTTTCAGACTTCTGAATCCCCAATGTAACTGCAAGGTCAGAAGAGCCCACACACTCAGCTCTTAACCCCAGTGTGCAGAAAGTGTCAAAACGTGTTTTTCAGCAGAAATAAACATGTTTCTGCAAGTTTGGTCACCCCCATGTAACTTATGGGGCAGTAACAGCACACTTTTCAAAACGTGTTTTTCAGCCCAAATTAAATGCGTTTTTTCAGACTTCTGAATCAACATGTAACTGCAAGGCTCAGAAGAGCCCACACACTCAGCTCTTAACCCCAGTGTGCAGAAAGTGTCAAAACGTGTTTTTCAGCAGAAATAAACATGTTTCTGCAAGTTTGGTCACCCCCATGTAAGTTATGGGGCAGTAACAGCACACTTTTCAAAACGTGTATTTCAGCCCGAAATAAACGCGTTTTTTCAGACTACAGAAACCCCAATGTAACTGCAAGGTCAGAAGAGCCCACACACTCAGCTCTTAACCCCAGTGTGCTGAAAGTGTCAAAACGTGATTTTCAGCAGAAATAAACATGTTTCTGCAAGTTTGGTCACCCCCATGTAACTAATGGGGCAGTAACAGCACACTTTTCAAAACGTGTTTTTAAGCCCGAAATAAACGCGTTTTTTCAGTCAGCAGAATCCCAATGTAACTGCAAGGCTCAGAAGAGCCCACACACTCAGCTCTTAACCCCAGTGTGCAGAAAGTGTCAAAATGTGTTTTTCAGCAGAAATAAACATGTTTCTGCAAGTTTGGTCAACCCAATGTAACTTATGGGGCAGTAACAGCACACTTTTCAAAACGTGTTTTTCAACCCGAAATAAACGCGTTTTTTCAGACTAAAGAATTCCCAATGTAACTGCAAGGTCAGAAGAGCCCACACACTCAGCTCTTAACCCCAGTGTGCAGAAAGTGTCAAAACGTGTTTTTCAGCAGAAATAAACATGTTTCTGCAAGTTTGGTCAACCCAATGTAACTTATGGGGCAGTAACAGCACACTTTTCAAAACGTGTTTTTCAACCCGAAATAAATGCGTTTTTTCAGATAGCAGAATCCCAATGTAACTGCAAGGCTCAGAAGAGCCCACACACTCTGCTCTTAACCCCAGTGTGCAGAAAGTGTCAAAACGTGTTTTTCAGTAGAAATAAACATGTTTCTGCAAGTTTGGTCAACCCCATGTAAGTTATGGGGCAGTAACAGCACACTTTTCAAAACGTGTTTTTCAGCCCAAAATAAACGCGTTTTTTCAGACTTCTGAATAAACATGTACCTGCAAGGCTTAGAAGAACCCACACACTCAGCTCTTAACCCCAGTGTGCAGAAAGTGTCAAAACGTGTATTTCAGCAGAAATAAACATGTTTCTGCAAGTTTGGTCACCCCTATGTAAGTTATGGGGCAGTAACAGCACACTTTTCAAAACGTGTTTTTCAACCCGAAATAAAAGTGTTTTTCAGACAGCAGAATCCCAATGTAACTGCAAGGCTCAGAAGAGCCCACACACTCAGCTCTTAACCCCAGTGTGCAGAAAGTGTCAAAACGTGTTTTTCAGCAGAAATAAACATGTTTCTGCAAGTTTGGTCACCCCTATGTAAGTTATGGGGCAGTAACAGCACACTTTTCAAAACGTGTTTTTCAACCCGAAATAAACGCGTTTTTTCAGACAGCAGAATCCCAATGTAACTGCAAGGCTCAGAAGAGCCCACACACTCAGCTCTTAACCCCAGTGTGCAGAAATTGTCAAAACGTGTTTTTGAGCCCGAAATAAACGCGTTTTTTCAGACTGCAGAATCTCAAAGTAAGTGCTAGGCTCAGAAGAGCCCACACACTCAGCTCTTAACCCCAGTGTGCAGAAAGTGTCAAAACGTGTTTTTCAGCGGAAATAAACATGTTTCTTCAAGTTTGGTCAACCCCATGTAACTTAAGTGGCAGTAACAGCACACTTTTCAAAACGTGTTTTTCAGCCCGAAATAAACGCGTTTTTCAGACTTCTGAATAAACATGTACCTGCAAGGCTCAGAAGAGCCCACACACTCTGCTCTTAACCCCAGTGTGCAGAAAGTGTCAAAACGTGTTTTTCAGTAGAAATAAACATGTTTCTGCAAGTTTGGTCAACCCCATGTAAGTTATGGGGCAGTAACAGCACACTTTTCAAAACGTGTTTTTCAGCCCAAAATAAACGCGTTTTTTCAGACTTCTGAATAAACATGTACCTGCAAGGCTTAGAAGAACCCACACACTCAGCTCTTAACCCCAGTGTGCAGAAAGTGTCAAAACGTGTATTTCAGCAGAAATAAACATGTTTCTGCAAGTTTGGTCACCCCTATGTAAGTTATGGGGCAGTAACAGCACACTTTTCAAAACGTGTTTTTCAACCCGAAATAAAAGTGTTTTTCAGACAGCAGAATCCCAATGTAACTGCAAGGCTCAGAAGAGCCCACACACTCAGCTCTTAACCCCAGTGTGCAGAAAGTGTCAAAACGTGTTTTTCAGCAGAAATAAACATGTTTCTGCAAGTTTGGTCACCCCTATGTAAGTTATGGGGCAGTAACAGCACACTTTTCAAAACGTGTTTTTCAACCCGAAATAAACGCGTTTTTTCAGACAGCAGAATCCCAATGTAACTGCAAGGCTCAGAAGAGCCCACACACTCAGCTCTTAACCCCAGTGTGCAGAAATTGTCAAAACGTGTTTTTGAGCCCGAAATAAACGCGTTTTTTCAGACTGCAGAATCTCAAAGTAAGTGCTAGGCTCAGAAGAGCCCACCACACTCAGCTCTTAACCCCAGTGTGCAGAAAGTGTCAAAACGTGTTTTTCAGCGGAAATAAACATGTTTCTTCAAGTTTGGTCAACCCATGTAACTTAAGTGGCAGTAACAGCACACTTTTCAAAACGTGTTTTTCAGCCCGAAATAAACGCGTTTTTTCAGACTTCTGAATAAACATGTACCTGCAAGGCTCAGAAGAGCCCACACACTCAGCTCTTAACCCCAGTGTGCAGAAAGTGTCAAAACGTGTTTTTCAGCAGAAATAAACATGTTTCTGCAAGTTTGGTCACCCCTATGTAAGTTATGGGGCAGTAACAGCACACTTTTCAAACGTGTTTTTCAACCCGAAATAAACGCGTTTTTTCAGACAGCAGAATCCCAATGTAACTGCAAGGCTCAGAAGAGCCCACACACTCAGCTCTTAACCCCAGTGTGCACAAATTGTCAAAACGTGTTTTTGAGTCCGAAATAAACGCGTTTTTTCAGACTGCAGAATCTCAAAGTAACTGCTAGGCTCAGAAGAGCCCACACACTCAGCTCTTAACCCCAGTGTGCAGAAAGTGTCAAAACGTGTTTTTCAGCAGAAATAAACATGTTTCTGCAAGTTTGGTCACCCCCATGTAAGTTATGGGGCAGTAACAGCACACTTTTCAAAACGTGTTTTTCAGCCCGAAATAAACGCGTTTTTTCAGACTACAGAAACCCCAATGTAACTGCAAGGTCAGAAGAGCCCACACACTCAGCTCTTAACCCCAGTGTGCTGAAAGTGTCAAAACGTGATTTTCAGCAGAAATAAACATGTTTCTGCAAGTTTGGTCACCCCCATGTAACTAATGGGGCAGTAACAGCACACTTTTCAAAACGTGTTTTTAAGCCCGAAATAAACGCGTTTTTCAGTCAGCAGAATCCCAATGTAACTGCAAGGCTCAGAAGAGCCCACACACTCAGCTCTTAACCCAGTGTGCAGAAAGTGTCAAAACGTGTTTTTCAGCAGAAATAAACATGTTTCTGCAAGTTTGGTCACCCCCATGTAACTTATGGGGCAGTAACAGCACACTTTTCAAAACGTGTTTTTCAGCCCAAATTAAATGCGTTTTTTCAGACTTCTGAATCAACATGTAACTGCAAGGCTCAGAAGAGCCCACACACTCAGCTCTTAACCCCAGTGTGCAGAAAGTGTCAAAACGTGTTTTTCAGCAGAAAATAAACATGTTTCTGCAAGTTTGGTCACCCCCATGTAAGTTATGGGGCAGTAACAGCACACTTTTCAAAACGTGTTTTTCAGCCCGAAATAAACGCGTTTTTCAGACTACAGAAACCCAATGTAACTGCAAGGTCAGAAGAGCCCACACACTCAGCTCTTAACCCCAGTGTGCTGAAAGTGTCAAAACGTGATTTTCAGCAGAAATAAACATGTTTCTGCAAGTTTGGTCACCCCCATGTAACTAATGGGGCAGTAACAGCACACTTTTCAAAACGTGTTTTTAAGCCCGAAATAAACGCGTTTTTTCAGTCAGCAGAATCCCAATGTAACTGCAAGGCTCAGAAGAGCCCACACACTCAGCTCTTAACCCCAGTGTGCAGAAAGTGTCAAAATGTGTTTTTCAGCAGAAATAAACATGTTTCTGCAAGTTTGGTCAACCCAATGTAACTTATGGGGCAGTAACAGCACACTTTTCAAAACGTGTTTTTCAACCCGAAATAAACGCGTTTTTTCAGACTAAAGAATCCCCAATGTAACTGCAAGGTCAGAAGAGCCCACACACTCAGCTCTTAACCCCAGTGTGCAGAAAGTGTCAAAACGTGTTTTTCAGCAGAAATAAACATGTTTCTGCAAGTTTGGTCAACCCAATGTAACTTATGGGGCAGTAACAGCACACTTTTCAAAACGTGTTTTTCAACCCGAAATAAATGCGTTTTTTCAGATAGCAGAATCCCAATGTAACTGCAAGGCTCAGAAGAGCCCACACACTCTGCTCTTAACCCCAGTGTGCAGAAAGTGTCAAAACGTGTTTTTCAGTAGAAATAAACATGTTTCTGCAAGTTTGGTCAACCCCATGTAAGTTATGGGGCAGTAACAGCACACTTTTCAAAACGTGTTTTTCAGCCCAAAATAAACGCGTTTTTTCAGACTTCTGAATAAACATGTACCTGCAAGGCTTAGAAGAACCCACACACTCAGCTCTTAACCCCAGTGTGCAGAAAGTGTCAAAACGTGTATTTCAGCAGAAATAAACATGTTTCTGCAAGTTTGGTCACCCCTATGTAAGTTATGGGGCAGTAACAGCACACTTTTCAAAACGTGTTTTTCAACCCGAAATAAAAGTGTTTTTCAGACAGCAGAATCCCAATGTAACTGCAAGGCTCAGAAGAGCCCACACACTCAGCTCTTAACCCCAGTGTGCAGAAATTGTCAAAACGTGTTTTTCAGCCCGAAATAAACGGGTTTTTTCAGTCAGCAGAATCCCAATGTAACTGCAAGGCTCAGAAGAGCTCACACACTCAGCTCTTAACCCCAGTGTGCAGAAAGTGTCAAAACGTGTTTTTCAGCAGAAATAAACATGTTTCTGCAAGTTTGGTCACCCCTATGTAAGTTATGGGGCAGTAACAGCACACTTTTCAAAACGTGTTTTTCAACCCGAAATAAACGCGTTTTTTCAGACAGCAGAATCCCAATGTAACTGCAAGGCTCAGAAGAGCCCACACACTCAGCTCTTAACCCCAGTGTGCAGAAATTGTCAAAACGTGTTTTTGAGCCCGAAATAAACGCGTTTTTTCAGACTGCAGAATCTCAAAGTAACTGCTAGGCTCAGAAGAGCCCACACACTCAGCTCTTAACCCCAGTGTGCAGAAAGTGTCAAAACGTCTTTTTCAGCAGAAATAAACATGTTTCTGCTAGTTTGGTCAACCCCATGTAACTTATGCGGCAGTAACAGCACACTTTTCAAAACGTGTTTGTCAGCCCGAAATAAACGCATTTTTTCAGACTTCTGAATAAACATATACCTGCAAGGCTCAGAAGAACCCACACACTCAGCTCTTAACCCCAGTGTGCAGAAAGTGTCAAAACGTGTTTTTCAGCGGAAATAAACATGTTTCTTCAAGTTTGGTCAACCCCATGTAACTTAAGTGGCAGTAACAGCACACTTTTCAAAACGTGTTTTTCAGCCCGAAATAAACGCGTTTTTTCAGACTTCTGAATAAACATGTACCTGCAAGGCTCAGAAGAGCCCACACACTCAGCTCTTAACCCCAGTGTGCAGAAAGTGTCAAAACGTGTTTTTCAGCAGAAATAAACATGTTTCTGCAAGTTTGGTCACCCCTATGTAAGTTATGGGGCAGTAACAGCACACTTTTCAAAACGTGTTTTTCAACCCGAAATAAACGCGTTTTTTCAGACAGCAGAATCCCAATGTAACTGCAAGGCTCAGAAGAGCCCACACACTCAGCTCTTAACCCCAGTGTGCACAAATTGTCAAAACGTGTTTTTGAGCCCGAAATAAACGCGTTTTTTCAGACTGCAGAATCTCAAAGTAACTGCTAGGCTCAGAAGAGCCCACACACTCAGCTCTTAACCCCAGTGTGCAGAAAGTGTCAAAACGTGTTTTTCAGCAGAAATAAACATGTTTCTGCAAGTTTGGTCACCCCCATGTAAGTTATGGGGCAGTAACAGCACACTTTTCAAAACGTGTTTTTCAGCCCGAAATAAACGCGTTTTTTCAGACTACAGAAACCCCAATGTAACTGCAAGGTCAGAAGAGCCCACACACTCAGCTCTTAACCCCAGTGTGCTGAAAGTGTCAAAACGTGATTTTCAGCAGAAATAAACATGTTTCTGCAAGTTTGGTCACCCCCATGTAACTAATGGGGCAGTAACAGCACACTTTTCAAAACGTGTTTTTAAGCCCGAAATAAACGCGTTTTTTCAGTCAGCAGAATCCCAATGTAACTGCAAGGCTCAGAAGAGCCCACACACTCAGCTCTTAACCCCAGTGTGCAGAAAGTGTCAAAACGTGTTTTTCAGCAGAAATAAACATGTTTCTGCAAGTTTGGTCACCCCCATGTAACTTATGGGGCAGTAACAGCACACTTTTCAAAACGTGTTTTTCAGCCCAAATTAAATGCGTTTTTTCAGACTTCTGAATCAACATGTAACTGCAAGGCTCAGAAGAGCCCACACACTCAGCTCTTAACCCCAGTGTGCAGAAAGTGTCAAAACGTGTTTTTCAGCAGAAATAAACATGTTTCTGCAAGTTTGGTCACCCCCATGTAAGTTATGGGGCAGTAACAGCACACTTTTCAAAACGTGTTTTTCAGCCCGAAATAAACGCGTTTTTTCAGACTACAGAAACCCCAATGTAACTGCAAGGTCAGAAGAGCCCACACACTCAGCTCTTAACCCCAGTGTGCTGAAAGTGTCAAAACGTGATTTTCAGCAGAAATAAACATGTTTCTGCAAGTTTGGTCACCCCCATGTAACTAATGGGGCAGTAACAGCACACTTTTCAAAACGTGTTTTTAAGCCCGAAATAAACGCGTTTTTTCAGTCAGCAGAATCCCAATGTAACTGCAAGGCTCAGAAGAGCCCACACACTCAGCTCTTAACCCCAGTGTGCAGAAAGTGTCAAAATGTGTTTTTCAGCAGAAATAAACATGTTTCTGCAAGTTTGGTCAACCCAATGTAACTTATGGGGCAGTAACAGCACACTTTTCAAAACGTGTTTTTCAACCCGAAATAAACGCGTTTTTTCAGACTAAAGAATCCCCAATGTAACTGCAAGGTCAGAAGAGCCCACACACTCAGCTCTTAACCCCAGTGTGCAGAAAGTGTCAAAACGTGTTTTTCAGCAGAAATAAACATGTTTCTGCAAGTTTGGTCAACCCAATGTAACTTATGGGGCAGTAACAGCACACTTTTCAAAACGTGTTTTTCAACCCGAAATAAATGCGTTTTTTCAGATAGCAGAATCCCAATGTAACTGCAAGGCTCAGAAGAGCCCACACACTCTGCTCTTAACCCCAGTGTGCAGAAAGTGTCAAAACGTGTTTTTCAGTAGAAATAAACATGTTTCTGCAAGTTTGGTCAACCCCATGTAAGTTATGGGGCAGTAACAGCACACTTTTCAAAACGTGTTTTTCAGCCCAAAATAAACGCGTTTTTTCAGACTTCTGAATAAACATGTACCTGCAAGGCTTAGAAGAACCCACACACTCAGCTCTTAACCCCAGTGTGCAGAAAGTGTCAAAACGTGTTTTTCAGCAGAAATAAACATGTTTCTGCAAGTTTGGTCACCCCTATGTAAGTTATGGGGCAGTAACAGCACACTTTTCAAAACGTGTTTTTCAACCCGAAATAAACGCGTTTTTTCAGACAGCAGAATCCCAATGTAACTGCAAGGCTCAGAAGAGCCCACACACTCAGCTCTTTCACTTTTCTGCAGTGTGCAGAAATTGTCAAAACGTGTTTTTCAGCCCGAAATAAACGGGTTTTTTCAGTCAGCAGAATCCCAAGAGCAAGGCTCAGAAGAGCTCACACACTCAGCTCTTAACCCCAGTGTGCAGAAAGTGTCAAAACGTGTTTTTCAGCAGAAATAAGCATGTTTCTGCAAGTTTGGTCACCCCTATGTAAGTTATGGGGCAGTAACAGCACACTTTTCAAAACGTGTTTTTCAACCCGAAATAAACGCGTTTTTTCAGACAGCAGAATCCCAATGTAACTGCAAGGCTCAGAAGAGCCCACACACTCAGCTCTTAACCCCAGTGTGCAGAAATTGTCAAAACGTGTTTTTGAGCCCGAAATAAACGCGTTTTTTCAGACTGCAGAATCTCAAAGTAACTGCTAGGCTCAGAACAGCCCACACACTCAGCTCTTAACCCCAGTGTGCAGAAAGTGTCAAAACGTCTTTTTCAGCAGAAATAAACATGTTTCTGCTAGTTTGGTCAACCCCATGTAACTTATGCGGCAGTAACAGCACACTTTTCAAAACGTGTTTGTCAGCCCGAAATAAACGCATTTTTTCAGACTTCTGAATAAACATATACCTGCAAGGCTCAGAAGAACCCACACACTCAGCTCTTAACCCCAGTGTGCAGAAAGTGTCAAAACGTGTTTTTCAGCGGAAATAAACATGTTTCTTCAAGTTTGGTCAACCCCATGTAACTTAAGTGGCAGTAACAGCACACTTTTCAAAACGTGTTTTTCAGCCCGAAATAAACGCGTTTTTTCAGACTTCTGAATAAACATGTACCAGCAAGGCTCAGAAGAGCCCACACACTCAGCTCTTAACCCCAGTGTGCAGAAAGTGTCAAAACGTGTTTTTCAGCAGAAATAAACATGTTTCTGCAAGTTTGGTCACCCCTATGTAAGTTATGGGGCAGTAACAGCACACTTTTCAAAACGTGTTTTTCAACCCGAAATAAACGCGTTTTTTCAGACAGCAGAATCCCAATGTAACTGCAAGGCTCAGAAGAGCCCACACACTCAGCTCTTAACCCCAGTGTGCACAAATTGTCAAAACGTGTTTTTGAGCCCGAAATAAACACGTTTTTTCAGACTGCAGAATCTCAAAGTAACTGCTAGGCTCAGAAGAGCCCATACACTCAGCTCTTAACCCCAGTGTGCAGAAAGTGTCAAAACGTCTTTTTCAGCAGAAATAAACATGTTTCTGCAAGTTTGGTCACCCCCATGTAACTTATGGGGCAGTAACAGCACACTTTTCAAAACGTGTTTTTCAGCCCGAAATAAACGGGTTTTTTCAGTCAGCAGAATCCCAATGTAACTGCAAGGCTCAGAAGAGCTCACACACTCAGCTCTTAACCCCAGTGTGCAGAAAGTGTCAAAACGTGTTTTTCAGCAGAAATAAACATGTTTCTGCAAGTTTGGTCAACCCCATGTAACTTATGGGGCAGTAACAGCACACTTTTCAAAACGTGTTTGTCAGCCCGAAATAAACGCATTTTTTCAGACTTCTGAATAAACATATACCTGCAAGGCTCAGAAGAACCCACACACTCAGCTCTTAACCCCAGTGTGCAGAAAGTGTCAAAACGTGTTTTTCAGCAGAAATAAACATGTTTCTGCAAGTTTGGTCAACCCCATGTGACTTATGGGGCAGTAACAGCACACTTTTCAAAACGTGTTTTTCAACCCGAAATAAACGCGTTTTTTCAGGCATTAGAATCCCAATGTAACTGCAAGGCTCAGAAGAGCTCACACACTCAGCTCTTAACCCCAGTGTGCAGAAAGTGTCAAAACGTGTTTTTCAGCAGAAATAAACATGTTTCTGCAAGTTTGGTCAACCCCATGTAACTTATGGGGCAGTAACAGCACACTTTTCAAAACGTGTTTGTCAGCCCGAAATAAACGCATTTTTTCAGACTTCTGAATAAACATATACCTGCAAGGCTCAGAAGAACCCACACACTCAGCTCTTAACCCCAGTGTGCAGAAAGTGTCAAAACGTGTTTTTCAGCAGAAATAAACATGTTTCTGCAAGTTTGGTCAACCCCATGTAACTTAAGGGGCAGTAACAGCACACTTTTCAAAACGTGTTTTTCAACCCGAAATAAATGCGTTTTTTCAGATACCAGAATCCCAATGTAACTGCAAGGCTCAGAAGAGCCCACACACTCAGCTCTTAACCCCAGTGTGCAGAAATTGTCAAAACGTGTTTTTGAGCAAGAAATAAACGCTTTTTTTCAGACTGCAGAATCTCAAAGTAACTGCTAGGCTCAGAAGAGCCCACACACTCAGCTCTTAACCCCAGTGTGCAGAAAGTGTCAAAACGTGTTTTTCAGCAGAAATAAACATGTTTCTGCAAATTTGGTCACCCCCATGTAACTTATGGGGCAGTAACAGCACACTTTTCAAAACGTGTTTTTCAGCCCGAAATAAACGCGTTTTTTCAGACTGCAGAATCTCAAAGTAAGTGCTAGGCTCAGAAGAGCTCACACACTCAGCTCTTAACCCCAGTGTGCAGAAAGTGTCAAAACGTCTTTTTCAGCAGAAATAAACATGTTTCTGCAAGTTTGGTCACCCCCATGTAACTAATGGGGCAGTAACAGCACACTTTTCAAAACGTGTTTTTCAGCCCAAAATAAACGCGTTTTTTCAGACTTCTGAATAAACATGTACCTGCAAGGCTCAGAAGAACCCACACACTCAGCTCTTAACCCCAGTGTGCAGAAAGTGTCAAAACGTGTTTTTCAGCAGAAATAAACATGTTTCTGCAAGTTTGGTCACCCCTATGTAAGTTATGGGGCAGTAACAGCACACTTTTCAAAACGTGTATTTCAGCCCGAAATAAACGCGTTTTTTCAGATACCAGAATCCCAATGTAACTGCAAGGTCAGAAGAGCCCACACACTCAGCTCTTAACCCCAGTGTGCTGAAAGTGTCAAAACGTGTTTTTCAGCAGAAATAAACATGTTTCTGCAAGTTTGGTCACCCCCATGTAACTAATGGGGCAGTAACAGCACACTTTTCAAAACGTGTTTTTAAGCCCGAAATAAACGCGTTTTTTCAGTCAGCAGAATCCCAATGTAACTGCAAGGCTCAGAAGAGCCCACACACTCAGCTCTTAACCCCAGTGTGCAGAAAGTGTCAAAATGTGTTTTTCAGCAGAAATAAACATGTTTCTGCAAGTTTGGTCAACCCAATGTAACTTATGGGGCAGTAACAGCACACTTTTCAAAACGTGTTTTTCAACCCGAAATAAACGCGTTTTTTCAGACTAAAGAATCCCCAATGTAACTGCAAGGTCAGAAGAGCCCACACACTCAGCTCTTAACCCCAGTGTGCAGAAAGTGTCAAAACGTGTTTTTCAGCAGAAATAAACATGTTTCTGCAAGTTTGGTCACCCCTATGTAAGTTATGGGGCAGTAACAGCACACTTTTCAAAACGTGTTTTTCAACCCGAAATAAACGCGTTTTTTCAGACAGCAGAATCCCAATGTAACTGCAAGGCTCAGAAGAGCCCACACACTCAGCTCTTAACCCCAGTGTGCACAAATTGTCAAAACGTGTTTTTGAGCCCGAAATAAACGCGTTTTTTCAGACTGCAGAATCTCAAAGTAACTGCTAGGCTCAGAAGAGCCCACACACTCAGCTCTTAACCCCAGTGTGCAGAAAGTGTCAAAACGTGTTTTTCAGCAGAAATAAACATGTTTCTGCAAGTTTGGTCACCCCCATGTAAGTTATGGGGCAGTAACAGCACACTTTTCAAAACGTGTTTTTCAGCCCGAAATAAACGCGTTTTTTCAGACTACAGAAACCCCAATGTAACTGCAAGGTCAGAAGAGCCCACACACTCAGCTCTTAACCCCAGTGTGCTGAAAGTGTCAAAACGTGATTTTCAGCAGAAATAAACATGTTTCTGCAAGTTTGGTCAACCCCATGTGACTTATGGGGCAGTAACAGCACACTTTTCAAAACGTGTTTTTCAACCCGAAATAAACGCGTTTTTTCAGGCATTAGAATCCCAATGTAACTGCAAGGCTCAGAAGAGCTCACACACTCAGCTCTTAACCCCAGTGTGCAGAAAGTGTCAAAACGTGTTTTTCAGCAGAAATAAACATGTTTCTGCAAGTTTGGTCAACCCCATGTAACTTATGGGGCAGTAACAGCACACTTTTCAAAACGTGTTTGTCAGCCCGAAATAAACGCATTTTTTCAGACTTCTGAATAAACATATACCTGCAAGGCTCAGAAGAACCCACACACTCAGCTCTTAACCCCAGTGTGCAGAAAGTGTCAAAACGTGTTTTTCAGCAGAAATAAACATGTTTCTGCAAGTTTGGTCAACCCCATGTAACTTAAGGGGCAGTAACAGCACACTTTTCAAAACGTGTTTTTCAACCCGAAATAAATGCGTTTTTTCAGATACCAGAATCCCAATGTAACTGCAAGGCTCAGAAGAGCCCACACACTCAGCTCTTAACCCCAGTGTGCAGAAATTGTCAAAACGTGTTTTTGAGCAAGAAATAAACGCTTTTTTTCAGACTGCAGAATCTCAAAGTAACTGCTAGGCTCAGAAGAGCCCACACACTCAGCTCTTAACCCCAGTGTGCAGAAAGTGTCAAAACGTGTTTTTCAGCAGAAATAAACATGTTTCTGCAAATTTGGTCACCCCCATGTAACTTATGGGGCAGTAACAGCACACTTTTCAAAACGTGTTTTTCAGCCCGAAATAAACGCGTTTTTTCAGTCAGCAAAATCCCAATGTAACTGCAAGGCTCAGAAGAGCTCACACACTCAGCTCTTAACCCCAGTGTGAAGAAAGTGTCAAAACGTGTTTTTCAGCAGAAATAAACATGTTTCTGCAAGTTTGGTCACCCCCATGTAACTAATGGGGCAGTAACAGCACACTTTTCAAAACGTGTTTTTCAGCCCAAAATAAACGCGTTTTTTCAGACTTCTGAATAAACATGTACCTGCAAGGCTCAGAAGAACCCACACACTCAGCTCTTAACCCCAGTGTGCAGAAAGTGTCTAAACGTGTTTTTCAGCAGAAATAAACATGTTTCTGCAAGTTTGGTCACCCCTATGTAAGTTATGGGGCAGTAACAGCACACTTTTCAAAACGTGTTTTTCAACCCGAAATAAACGCGTTTTTTCAGATACCAGAATCCCAATGTAACTGCAAGGCTCAGAAGAGCCCACACACTCAGCTCTTAACCCCAGTGTGCAGAAAGTGTCAAAACGTGTTTTTCAGCAGAAATAAACATGTTTCTGCAAGTTTGGTCAACCCCATGTAACTTATGGGGCAGTAACAGCACACTTTTCAAAACGTGTTTTTCAACCCGAAATAAATGCGTTTTTTCAGTTAGCAGAATCCCAATGTAACTGCAAGGCTCAGAAGAGCCCACACACTCAGCTCTTAACCCAAGTGTGCAGAAATTGTCAAAACGTGTTTTTGAGACCGAAATAAACGCGTTTTTTCAGACTGCAGAATCTCAAAGTAAGTGCTAGGCTCAGAAGAGCCCACATACTCAGCTCTTAACCCCAGTGTGCAGAAAGTGTCAAAACGTCTTTTTCAGCAGAAATAAACATGTTTCTGCAAGTTTGGTCACCCCCATGTAACTTATGGGGCAGTAACAGCACACTTTTCAAAACGTGTTTTTCAGCCCAAAATAAACGCGTTTTTTCAGACTTCTGAATCCCCAATGTAACTGCAAGGTCAGAAGAGCCCACACACTCAGCTCTTAACCCCAGTGTGCAGAAAGTGTCAAAACGTGTTTTTCAGCAGAAATAAACATGTTTCTGCAAGTTTGGTCACCCCCATGTAAGTTATGGGGCAGTAACAGCACACTTTTCAAAACGTGTATTTCAGCCCGAAATAAACGCGTTTTTTCAGACTACAGAAACCCCAATGTAACTGCAAGGTCAGAAGAGCCCACACACTCAGCTCTTAACCCCAGTGTGCTGAAAGTGTCAAAACGTGATTTTCAGCAGAAATAAACATGTTTCTGCAAGTTTGGTCACCCCCATGTAACTAATGGGGCAGTAACAGCACACTTTTCAAAACGTGTTTTTAAGCCCGAAATAAACGCGTTTTTTCAGTCAGCAGAATCCCAATGTAACTGCAAGGCTCAGAAGAGCCCACACACTCAGCTCTTAACCCCAGTGTGCAGAAAGTGTCAAAATGTGTTTTTCAGCAGAAATAAACATGTTTCTGCAAGTTTGGTCAACCCAATGTAACTTATGGGGCAGTAACAGCACACTTTTCAAAACGTGTTTTTCAACCCGAAATAAACGCGTTTTTTCAGACTAAAGAATCCCCAATGTAACTGCAAGGTCAGAAGAGCCCACACACTCAGCTCTTAACCCCAGTGTGCAGAAAGTGTCAAAACGTGTTTTTCAGCAGAAATAAACATGTTTCTGCAAGTTTGGTCAACCCAATGTAACTTATGGGGCAGTAACAGCACACTTTTCAAAACGTGTTTTTCAACCCGAAATAAATGCGTTTTTTCAGATAGCAGAATCCCAATGTAACTGCAAGGCTCAGAAGAGCCCACACACTCTGCTCTTAACCCCAGTGTGCAGAAAGTGTCAAAACGTGTTTTTCAGTAGAAATAAACATGTTTCTGCAAGTTTGGTCAACCCCATGTAAGTTATGGGGCAGTAACAGCACACTTTTCAAAACGTGTTTTTCAGCCCAAAATAAACGCGTTTTTTCAGACTTCTGAATAAACATGTACCTGCAAGGCTTAGAAGAACCCACACACTCAGCTCTTAACCCCAGTGTGCAGAAAGTGTCAAAACGTGTATTTCAGCAGAAATAAACATGTTTCTGCAAGTTTGGTCACCCCTATGTAAGTTATGGGGCAGTAACAGCACACTTTTCAAAACGTGTTTTTCAACCCGAAATAAACGCGTTTTTTCAGACAGCAGAATCCCAATGTAACTGCAAGGCTCAGAAGAGCCCACACACTCAGCTCTTAACCCCAGTGTGCAGAAATTGTCAAAACGTGTTTTTCAGCCCGAAATAAACGGTTTTTTTCAGTCAGCAGAATCCCAATGTAACTGCAAGGCTCAGAAGAGCTCACACACTCAGCTCTTAACCCCAGTGTGCAGAAAGTGTCAAAACGTCTTTTTCAGCAGAAATAAACATGTTTCTGCTAGTTTGGTCAACCCCATGTAACTTATGCGGCAGTAACAGCACACTTTTCAAAACGTGTTTGTCAGCCCGAAATAAACGCATTTTTTCAGACTTCTGAATAAACATATACCTGCAAGGCTCAGAAGAACCCACACACTCAGCTCTAAACCCCAGTGTGCAGAAAGTGTCAAAACGTGTTTTTCAGCGGAAATAAACATGTTTCTTCAAGTTTGGTCAACCCCATGTAACTTAAGTGGCAGTAACAGCACACTTTTCAAAACGTGTTTTTCAGCCCGAAATAAACGCGTTTTTTCAGACTTCTGAATAAACATGTACCTGCAAGGCTCAGAAGAGCCCACACACTCAGCTCTTAACCCCAGTGTGCAGAAAGTGTCAAAACGTGTTTTTCAGCAGAAATAAACATGTTTCTGCAAGTTTGGTCACCCCTATGTAAGTTATGGGGCAGTAACAGCACACTTTTCAAAACGTGTTTTTCAACCCGAAATAAACGCGTTTTTTCAGACAGCAGAATCCCAATGTAACTGCAAGGCTCAGAAGAGCCCACACACTCAGCTCTTAACCCCAGTGTGCACAAATTGTCAAAACGTGTTTTTGAGCCCGAAATAAACGCGTTTTTTCAGACTGCAGAATCTCAAAGTAACTGCTAGGCTCAGAAGAGCCCACACACTCAGCTCTTAACCCCAGTGTGCAGAAAGTGTCAAAACGTGTTTTTCAGCAGAAATAAACATGTTTCTGCAAGTTTGGTCACCCCCATGTAAGTTATGGGGCAGTAACAGCACACTTTTCAAAACGTGTTTTTCAGCCCGAAATAAACGCGTTTTTTCAGACTACAGAAACCCCAATGTAACTGCAAGGTCAGAAGAGCCCACACACTCAGCTCTTAACCCCAGTGTGCTGAAAGTGTCAAAACGTGATTTTCAGCAGAAATAAACATGTTTCTGCAAGTTTGGTCACCCCCATGTAACTAATGGGGCAGTAACAGCACACTTTTCAAAACGTGTTTTTAAGCCCGAAATAAACGCGTTTTTTCAGTCAGCAGAATCCCAATGTAACTGCAAGGCTCAGAAGAGCCCACACACTCAGCTCTTAACCCCAGTGTGCAGAAAGTGTCAAAATGTGTTTTTCAGCAGAAATAAACATGTTTCTGCAAGTTTGGTCAACCCAATGTAACTTATGGGGCAGTAACAGCACACTTTTCAAAACGTGTTTTTCAACCCGAAATAAACGCGTTTTTTCAGACTAAAGAATCCCCAATGTAACTGCAAGGTCAGAAGAGCCCACACACTCAGCTCTTAACCCCAGTGTGCAGAAAGTGTCAAAACGTGTATTTCAGCAGAAATAAACATGTTTCTGCAAGTTTGGTCACCCCTATGTAAGTTATGGGGCAGTAACAGCACACTTTTCAAAACGTGTTTTTCAACCCGAAATAAACGCGTTTTTTCAGACAGCAGAATCCCAATGTAACTGCAAGGCTCAGAAGAGCCCACACACTCAGCTCTTTCACTTTTCTGCAGTGTGCAGAAATTGTCAAAACGTGTTTTTCAGCCCGAAATAAACGGGTTTTTTCAGTCAGCAGAATCCCAAGAGCAAGGCTCAGAAGAGCTCACACACTCAGCTCTTAACCCCAGTGTGCAGAAAGTGTCAAAACGTGTTTTTCAGCAGAAATAAGCATGTTTCTGCAAGTTTGGTCACCCCTATGTAAGTTATGGGGCAGTAACAGCACACTTTTCAAAACGTGTTTTTCAACCCGAAATAAACGCGTTTTTTCAGACAGCAGAATCCCAATGTAACTGCAAGGCTCAGAAGAGCCCACACACTCAGCTCTTAACCCCAGTGTGCAGAAATTGTCAAAACGTGTTTTTGAGCCCGAAATAAACGCGTTTTTTCAGACTGCAGAATCTCAAAGTAACTGCTAGGTTTAGAAGAGCCCACACACTCAGCTCTTAACCCCAGTGTGCAGAAAGTGTCAAAACGTCTTTTTCAGCAGAAATAAACATGTTTCTGCTAGTTTGGTCAACCCCATGTAACTTATGCGGCAGTAACAGCACACTTTTCAAAACGTGTTTGTCAGCCCGAAATAAACGCATTTTTTCAGACTTCTGAATAAACATATACCTGCAAGGCTCAGAAGAACCCACACACTCAGCTCTTAACCCCAGTGTGCAGAAAGTGTCAAAACGTGTTTTTCAGCGGAAATAAACATGTTTCTTCAAGTTTGGTCAACCCCATGTAACTTAAGTGGCAGTAACAGCACACTTTTCAAAACGTGTTTTTCAGCCCGAAATAAATGCGTTTTTTCAGACTTCTGAATAAACATGTACCTGCAAGGCTCAGAAGAGCCCACACACTCAGCTCTTAACCCCAGTGTGCAGAAAGTGTCAAAACGTGTTTTTCAGCAGAAATAAACATGTTTCTGCAAGTTTGGTCACCCCTATGTAAGTTATGGGGCAGTAACAGCACACTTTTCAAAACGTGTTTTTCAACCCGAAATAAACGCGTTTTTTCAGACAGCAGAATCCCAATGTAACTGCAAGGCTCAGAAGAGCCCACACACTCAGCTCTTAACCCCAGTGTGCACAAATTGTCAAAACGTGTTTTTGAGCCCGAAATAAACGCGTTTTTTCAGACTGCAGAATCTCAAAGTAACTGCTAGGCTCAGAAGAGCCCACACACTCAGCTCTTATCCCCAGTGTGCAGAAAGTGTCAAAACGTCTTTTTCAGCAGAAATAAACATGTTTCTGCAAGTTTGGTCACCCCCATGTAACTTATGGGGCAGTAACAGCACACTTTTCAAAACGTGTTTTTCAGCCCAAAATAAACGCGTTTTTTCAGACTTCTGAATCCCCAATGTAACTGCAAGGTCATAAGAGCCCACACACTCAGCTCTTAACCCCAGTGTGCAGAAAGTGTCAAAACGTGTTTTTCAGCAGAAATAAACATGTTTCTGCAAGTTTGGTCACCCCCATGTAACTTATGGGGCAGTAACAGCACACTTTTCAAAACGTGTTTTTCAGCCCGAAATAAACGCGTTTTTTCAGTCAGCAGAATCCCAATGTAACTGCAAGGCTCAGAAGAGCTCACACACTCAGCTCTTAACCCCAGTGTGCAGAAAGTGTCAAAACGTGTTTTTCAGCAGAAATAAACATGTTTCTGCAAGTTTGGTCACCCCCATGTAACTAATGGGGCAGTAACAGCACACTTTTCAAAACGTGTTTTTCAGCCCAAATTAAATGCGTTTTTTCAGACTTCTGAATCAACATGTAACTGCAAGGCTCAGAAGAGCCCACACACTCAGCTCTTAACCCCAGTGTGCAGAAAGTGTCAAAACGTGTTTTTCAGCAGAAATAAACATGTTTCTGCAAGTTTGGTCACCCCCATGTAAGTTATGGGGCAGTAACAGCACACTTTTCAAAACGTGTTTTTCAGTCCGAAATAAACGCGTTTTTTCAGACTACAGAAACCCCAATGTAACTGCAAGGTCAGAAGAGCCCACACACTCAGCTCTTAACCCCAGTGTGCTGAAAGTGTCAAAACGTGATTTTCAGCAGAAATAAACATGTTTCTGCAAGTTTGGTCACCCCCATGTAACTAATGGGGCAGTAACAGCACACTTTTCAAAACGTGTTTTTAAGCCCGAAATAAACGCGTTTTTTCAGTCAGCAGAATCCCAATGTAACTGCAAGGCTCAGAAGAGCCCACACACTCAGCTCTTAACCCCAGTGTGCAGAAAGTGTCAAAATGTGTTTTTCAGCAGAAATAAACATGTTTCTGCAAGTTTGGTCAACCCAATGTAACTTATGGGGCAGTAACAGCACACTTTTCAAAACGTGTTTTTCAACCCGAAATAAATGCGTTTTTTCAGATAGCAGAATCCCAATGTAACTGCAAGGCTCAGAAGAGCCCACACACTCTGCTCTTAACCCCAGTGTGCAGAAAGTGTCAAAACGTGTTTTTCAGTAGAAATAAACATGTTTCTGCAAGTTTGGTCAACCCCATGTAAGTTATGGGGCAGTAACAGCACACTTTTCAAAACGTGTTTTTCAGCCCAAAATAAACGCGTTTTTTCAGACTTCTGAATAAACATGTACCTGCAAGGCTTAGAAGAACCCACACACTCAGCTCTTAACCCCAGTGTGCAGAAAGTGTCAAAACGTGTTTTTCAGCAGAAATAAACATGTTTCTGCAAGTTTGGTCACCCCTATGTAAGTTATGGGGCAGTAACAGCACACTTTTCAAAACGTGTTTTTCAACCCGAAATAAACGCGTTTTTTCAGACAGCAGAATCCCAATGTAACTGCAAGGCTCAGAAGAGCCCACACACTCAGCTCTTAACCCCAGTGTGCAGAAATTGTCAAAACGTGTTTTTCAGCCCGAAATAAACGGGTTTTTTCAGTCAGCAGAATCCCAATGTAACTGCAAGGCTCAGAAGAGCTCACACACTCAGCTCTTAACCCCAGTGTGCAGAAAGTGTCAAAACGTGTTTTTCAGCAGAAATAAACATGTTTCTGCAAGTTTGGTCACCCCTATGTAAGTTATGGGGCAGTAACAGCACACTTTTCAAAACGTGTTTTTCAACCCGAAATAAACGCGTTTTTTCAGACAGCAGAATCCCAATGTAACTGCAAGGCTCAGAAGAGCCCACACACTCAGCTCTTAACCCCAGTGTGCAGAAATTGTCAAAACGTGTTTTTGAGCCCGAAATAAACGCGTTTTTTCAGACTGCAGAATCTCAAAGTAACTGCTAGGCTCAGAAGAGCCCACACACTCAGCTCTTAACCCCAGTGTGCAGAAAGTGTCAAAACGTCTTTTTCAGCAGAAATAAACATGTTTCTGCTAGTTTGGTCAACCCCATGTAACTTATGCGGCAGTAACAGCACACTTTTCAAAACGTGTTTGTCAGCCCGAAATAAACGCATTTTTTCAGACTTCTGAATAAACATATACCTGCAAGGCTCAGAAGAACCCACACACTCAGCTCTTAACCCCAGTGTGCAGAAAGTGTCAAAACGTGTTTTTCAGCGGAAATAAACATGTTTCTTCAAGTTTGTTCAACCCCATGTAACTTAATTGGCAGTAACAGCACACTTTTCAAAACGTGTTTTTCAGCCCGAAATAAACGCGTTTTTTCAGACTTCTGAATAAACATGTACCTGCAAGGCTCAGAAGAGCCCACACACTCAGCTCTTAACCCCAGTGTGCAGAAAGTGTCAAAACGTGTTTTTCAGCAGAAATAAACATGTTTCTGCAAGTTTGGTCACCCCTATGTAAGTTATGGGGCAGTAACAGCACACTTTTCAAAACGTGTTTTTCAACCCGAAATAAACGCGTTTTTTCAGACAGCAGAATCCCAATGTAACTGCAAGGCTCAGAAGAGCCCACACACTCAGCTCTTAACCCCAGTGTGCACAAATTGTCAAAACGTGTTTTTGAGCCCGAAATAAACACGTTTTTTCAGACTGCAGAATCTCAAAGTAACTGCTAGGCTCAGAAGAGCCCATACACTCAGCTCTTAACCCCAGTGGGCAGAAAGTGTCAAAACGTCTTTTTCAGCAGAAATAAACATGTTTCTGCAAGTTTGGTCACCCCCATGTAACTTATGGGGCAGTAACAGCACACTTTTCAAAACGTGTTTTTCAGCCCGAAATAAACGGTTTTTTTCAGTCAGCAGAATCCCAATGTAACTGCAAGGCTCAGAAGAGCTCACACACTCAGCTCTTAACCCCAGTGTGCAGAAAGTGTCAAAACGTGTTTTTCAGCAGAAATAAACATGTTTCTGCAAGTTTGGTCAACCCCATGTAACTTATGGGGCAGTAACAGCACACTTTTCAAAACGTGTTTGTCAGCCCGAAATAAACGCATTTTTTCAGACTTCTGAATAAACATATACCTGCAAGGCTCAGAAGAACCCACACACTCAGCTCTTAACCCCAGTGTGCAGAAATTGTCAAAACGTGTTTTTGAGCCCGAAATAAACGCGTTTTTTCAGACTGCAGAATCTCAAAGTAACTGCTAGGCTCAGAAGAGCCCACACACTCAGCTCTTAACCCCAGTGTGCAGAAAGTGTCAAAACGTCTTTTTCAGCAGAAATAAACATGTTTCTGCTAGTTTGGTCAACCCCATGTAACTTATGCGGCAGTAACAGCACACTTTTCAAAACGTGTTTGTCAGCCCGAAATAAACGCATTTTTTCAGACTTCTGAATAAACATATACCTGCAAGGCTCAGAAGAACCCACACACTCAGCTCTTAACCCCAGTGTGCAGAAAGTGTCAAAACGTGTTTTTCAGCGGAAATAAACATGTTTCTTCAAGTTTGTTCAACCCCATGTAACTTAATTGGCAGTAACAGCACACTTTTCAAAACGTGTTTTTCAGCCCGAAATAAACGCGTTTTTTCAGACTTCTGAATAAACATGTACCTGCAAGGCTCAGAAGAGCCCACACACTCAGCTCTTAACCCCAGTGTGCAGAAAGTGTCAAAACGTGTTTTTCAGCAGAAATAAACATGTTTCTGCAAGTTTGGTCACCCCTATGTAAGTTATGGGGCAGTAACAGCACACTTTTCAAAACGTGTTTTTCAACCCGAAATAAACGCGTTTTTTCAGACAGCAGAATCCCAATGTAACTGCAAGGCTCAGAAGAGCCCACACACTCAGCTCTTAACCCCAGTGTGCACAAATTGTCAAAACGTGTTTTTGAGCCCGAAATAAACACGTTTTTTCAGACTGCAGAATCTCAAAGTAACTGCTAGGCTCAGAAGAGCCCATACACTCAGCTCTTAACCCCAGTGTGCAGAAAGTGTCAAAACGTCTTTTTCAGCAGAAATAAACATGTTTCTGCAAGTTTGGTCACCCCCATGTAACTTATGGGGCAGTAACAGCACACTTTTCAAAACGTGTTTTTCAGCCCGAAATAAACGGTTTTTTTCAGTCAGCAGAATCCCAATGTAACTGCAAGGCTCAGAAGAGCTCACACACTCAGCTCTTAACCCCAGTGTGCAGAAAGTGTCAAAACGTGTTTTTCAGCAGAAATAAACATGTTTCTGCAAGTTTGGTCAACCCCATGTAACTTATGGGGCAGTAACAGCACACTTTTCAAAACGTGTTTGTCAGCCCGAAATAAACGCATTTTTTCAGACTTCTGAATAAACATATACCTGCAAGGCTCAGAAGAACCCACACACTCAGCTCTTAACCCCAGTGTGCAGAAAGTGTCAAAACGTGTTTTTCAGCAGAAATAAACATGTTTCTGCAAGTTTGGTCAACCCCATGTGACTTATGGGGCAGTAACAGCACACTTTTCAAAACGTGTTTTTCAGCCCGAAATAAACGCGTTTTTTCAGGCAGCAGAATCCCAATGTAACTGCAAGGCTCAGAAGAGCTCACACACTCAGCTCTTAACCCCAGTGTGCAGAAAGTGTCAAAACATGTTTTTCAGCAGAAATAAACATGTTTCTGCAAGTTTGGTCAACCCCATGTAACTTATGGGGCAGTAACAGCACACTTTTCAAAACGTGTTTGTCAGCCCGAAATAAACGCATTTTTTCAGACTTCTGAATAAACATATACCTGCAAGGCTCAGAAGAACCCACACACTCAGCTCTTAACCCCAGTGTGCAGAAAGTGTCAAAACGTGTTTTTCAGCAGAAATAAACATGTTTCTGCAAGTTTGGTCAACCCCATGTAACTTAAGGGGCAGTAACAGCACACTTTTCAAAACGTGTTTTTCAACCCGAAATAAATGCGTTTTTTCAGATACCAGCATCCCAATGTAACTGCAAGGCTCAGAAGAGCCCACACACTCAGCTCTTAACCCCAGTGTGCAGAAATTGTCAAAACGTGTTTTTGAGCAAGAAATAAACGCTTTTTTTCAGACTGCAGAATCTCAAAGTAACTGCTAGGCTCAGAAGAGCCCACACACTCAGCTCTTAACCCCAGTGTGCAGAAAGTGTCAAAACGTCTTTTTCAGCAGAAATAAACATGTTTCTGCAAGTTTGGTCACACCCATGTAACTTATGGGGCAGTAACAGCACACTTTTCAAAACGTGTTTTTCAGCCCAAAATAAACGCGTTTTTTCAGACTTCTGAATCCCCAATGTAACTGCAAGGTCAGAAGAGCCCACACACTCAGCTCTTAACCCCAGTGTGCAGAAAGTGTCAAAACGTGTTTTTCAGCAGAAATAAACATGTTTCTGCAAATTTGGTCACCCCCATGTAACTTATGGGGCAGTAACAGCACACTTTTCAAAACGTGTTTTTCAGCCCGAAATAAACGCGTTTTTTCAGTCAGCAAAATCCCAATGTAACTGCAAGGCTCAGAAGAGCTCACACACTCAGCTCTTAACCCCAGTGTGCAGAAAGTGTCAAAACGTGTTTTTCAGCAGAAATAAACATGTTTCTGCAAGTTTGGTCACCCCCATGTAACTAATGGGGCAGTAACAGCACACTTTTCAAAACGTGTTTTTCAGCCCAAAATAAACGCGTTTTTTCAGACTTCTGAATAAACATGTACCTGCAAGGCTCAGAAGAACCCACACACTCAGCTCTTAACCCCAGTGTGCAGAAAGTGTCTAAACGTGTTTTTCAGCAGAAATAAACATGTTTCTGCAAGTTTGGTCATCCCTATGTAAGTTATGGGGCAGTAACAGCACACTTTTCAAAACGTGTTTTTCAACCCGAAATAAACGCGCTTTTTCAGATACCAGAATCCCAATGTAACTGCAAGGCTCAGAAGAGCCCACACACTCAGCTCTTAACCCCAGTGTGCAGAAAGTGTCAAAACGTGTTTTTCAGCAGAAATAAACATGTTTCTGCAAGTTTGGTCAACCCCATGTAACTTATGGGGCAGTAACAGCACACTTTTCAAAACGTGTTTTTCAGCCCAAAATAAATGCGTTTTTTCAGACTTCTGATTCAACATGTAACTGCAAGGCTCAGAAGAGCCCACACACTCAGCTCTTAACCCCAGTGTGCAGAAAGTGTCAAAACGTGTTTTTCAGCAGAAATAAACATGTTTCTGCAAGTTTGGTCACCCCAATGTAACTTATGGGGCAGTAACAGCACACTTTTCAAAACGTGTTTTTCAACCCGAAATAAACGCGTTTTTTCAGACTTCTGAATCAACATGTAATTGCAAGGCTCAGAAGAGCCGACGCACTCAGCTCTTAACCCCAGTGTGCAGAAAGTGTCAAAACGTCTTTTTCAGCAGAAATAAACATGTTTCTGCAAGTTTGGTCACCCCCATGTAACTTATGGGGCAGTAACAGCACACTTTTCAAAACGTGTTTTTCAGCCCAAAATAAATGCGTTTTTTCAGACTTCTGAATCAACATGTAACTGCAAGGCTCAGAAGAGCCCACACACTCAGCTCTTAACCCCAGTGTGCAGAAAGTGTCAAAACGTGTTTTTCAGCAGAAATAAACATGTTTCTGCAAGTTTGGTCACCCCTATGTAAGTTATGGGGCAGTAACAGCACACTTTTCAAAACGTGTTTTTCAACCCGAAATAAATGCGTTTTTTCAGTTAGCAGAATCCCAATGTAACTGCAAGGCTCAGAAGAGCCCACACACTCAGCTCTTAACCCAAGTGTGCAGAAATTGTCAAAACGTGTTTTTGAGACCGAAATAAACGCGTTTTTTCAGACTGCAGAATCTCAAAGTAACTGCTAGGCTCAGAAGAGCCCATACACTCAGCTCTTAACCCCAGTGTGCAGAAAGTGTCAAAACGTCTTTTTCAGCAGAAATAAACATGTTTCTGCAAGTTTGGTCAACCCCATGTAACTTATGGGGCAGTAACAGCACACTTTTCAAAACGTGTTTTTCAGCCCGAAATAAACGTTTTTTTTTCAGTCAGCAGAATCCCAATGTAACTGCAAGGCTCAGAAGAGCTCACACACTCAGCTCTTAACCCCAGTGTGCAGAAAGTGTCAAAACGTGTTTTTCAGCAGAAATAAACATGTTTCTGCAAGTTTGGTCAACCCCATGTAACTTATGGGGCAGTAACAGCACACTTTTCAAAACGTGTTTGTCAGCCCGAAATAAACGCATTTTTTCAGACTTCTGAATAAACATATACCTGCAAGGCTCAGAAGAACCCACACACTCAGCTCTTAACCCCAGTGTGCAGAAATTGTCAAAACGTGTTTTTGAGCCCGAAATAAACGCGTTTTTTCAGACTGCAGAATCTCAAAGTAACTGCTAGGCTCAGAAGAGCCCACACACTCAGCTCTTAACCCCAGTGTGCAGAAAGTGTCAAAACGTCTTTTTCAGCAGAAATAAACATGTTTCTGCTAGTTTGGTCAACCCCATGTAACTTATGCGGCAGTAACAGCACACTTTTCAAAACGTGTTTGTCAGCCCGAAATAAACGCATTTTTTCAGACTTCTGAATAAACATATACCTGCAAGGCTCAGAAGAACCCACACACTCAGCTCTTAACCCCAGTGTGCAGAAAGTGTCAAAACGTGTTTTTCAGCGGAAATAAACATGTTTCTTCAAGTTTGTTCAACCCCATGTAACTTAATTGGCAGTAACAGCACACTTTTCAAAACGTGTTTTTCAGCCCGAAATAAACGCGTTTTTTCAGACTTCTGAATAAACATGTACCTGCAAGGCTCAGAAGAGCCCACACACTCAGCTCTTAACCCCAGTGTGCAGAAAGTGTCAAAACGTGTTTTTCAGCAGAAATAAACATGTTTCTGCAAGTTTGGTCACCCCTATGTAAGTTATGGGGCAGTAACAGCACACTTTTCAAAACGTGTTTTTCAACCCGAAATAAACGCGTTTTTTCAGACAGCAGAATCCCAATGTAACTGCAAGGCTCAGAAGAGCCCACACACTCAGCTCTTAACCCCAGTGTGCACAAATTGTCAAAACGTGTTTTTGAGCCCGAAATAAACACGTTTTTTCAGACTGCAGAATCTCAAAGTAACTGCTAGGCTCAGAAGAGCCCATACACTCAGCTCTTAACCCCAGTGTGCAGAAAGTGTCAAAACGTCTTTTTCAGCAGAAATAAACATGTTTCTGCAAGTTTGGTCACCCCCATGTAACTTATGGGGCAGTAACAGCACACTTTTCAAAACGTGTTTTTCAGCCCGAAATAAACGGTTTTTTTCAGTCAGCAGAATCCCAATGTAACTGCAAGGCTCAGAAGAGCTCACACACTCAGCTCTTAACCCCAGTGTGCAGAAAGTGTCAAAACGTGTTTTTCAGCAGAAATAAACATGTTTCTGCAAGTTTGGTCAACCCCATGTAACTTATGGGGCAGTAACAGCACACTTTTCAAAACGTGTTTGTCAGCCCGAAATAAACGCATTTTTTCAGACTTCTGAATAAACATATACCTGCAAGGCTCAGAAGAACCCACACACTCAGCTCTTAACCCCAGTGTGCAGAAAGTGTCTAAACGTGTTTTTCAGCAGAAATAAACATGTTTCTGCAAGTTTGGTCACCCCTATGTAAGTTATGGGGCAGTAACAGCACACTTTTCAAAACGTGTTTTTCAACCCGAAATAAACGCGTTTTTTCAGGCAGCAGAATCCCAATGTAACTGCAAGGCTCAGAAGAGCTCACACACTCAGCTCTTAACCCCAGTGTGCAGAAAGTGTCAAAACATGTTTTTCAGCAGAAATAAACATGTTTCTGCAAGTTTGGTCAACCCCATGTAACTTATGGGGCAGTAACAGCACACTTTTCAAAACGTGTTTGTCAGCCCGAAATAAACGCATTTTTTCAGACTTCTGAATAAACATATACCTGCAAGGCTCAGAAGAACCCACACACTCAGCTCTTAACCCCAGTGTGCAGAAAGTGTCAAAACGTGTTTTTCAGCAGCAATAAACATGTTTCTGCAAGTTTGGTCAACCCCATGTAACTTAAGGGGCAGTAACAGCACACTTTTCAAAACGTGTTTTTCAACCCGAAATAAATGCGTTTTTTCAGATACCAGAATCCCAATGTAACTGCAAGGCTCAGAAGAGCCCACACACTCAGCTCTTAACCCCAGTGTGCAGAAATTGTCAAAACGTGTTTTTGAGCAAGAAATAAACGCTTTTTTTCAGACTGCAGAATCTCAAAGTAACTGCTAGGCTCAGAAGAGCCCACACACTCAGCTCTTAACCCCAGTGTGCAGAAAGTGTCAAAACGTCTTTTTCAGCAGAAATAAACATGTTTCTGCAAGTTTGGTCACCCCCATGTAACTTATGGGGCAGTAACAGCACACTTTTCAAAACGTGTTTTTCAGCCCAAAATAAACGCGTTTTTTCAAACTTCTGAATCCCCAATGTAACTGCAAGGTCAGAAGAGCCCACACACTCAGCTCTTAACCCCAGTGTGCAGAAAGTGTCAAAACGTGTTTTTCAGCAGAAATAAACATGTTTCTGCAAATTTGGTCACCCCCATGTAACTTATGGGGCAGTAACAGCACACTTTTCAAAACGTGTTTTTCAGCCCGAAATAAACGCGTTTTTTCAGTCAGCAAAAATCCCAATGTAACTGCAAGGCTCAGAAGAGCTCACACACTCAGCTCTTAACCCCAGTGTGCAGAAAGTGTCAAAACGTGTTTTTCAGCAGAAATAAACATGTTTCTGCAAGTTTGGTCACCCCCATGTAACTAATGGGGCAGTAACAGCACACTTTTCAAAACGTGTTTTTCAGCCCAAAATAAACGCGTTTTTTCAGACTTCTGAATAAACATGTACCTGCAAGGCTCAGAAGAACCCACACACTCAGCTCTTAACCCCAGTGTGCAGAAAGTGTCTAAACGTGTTTTTCAGCAGAAATAAACATGTTTCTGCAAGTTTGGTCACCCCTATGTAAGTTATGGGGCAGTAACAGCACACTTTTCAAAACGTGTTTTTCAACCCGAAATAAACGCGTTTTTTCAGACTTCTGAATCAACATGTAATTGCAAGGCTCAGAAGAGCCGACGCACTCAGCTCTTAACCCCAGTGTGCAGAAAGTGTCAAAACGTCTTTTTCAGCAGAAATAAACATGTTTCTGCAAGTTTGGTCACCCCCATGTAACTTATGGGGCAGTAACAGCACACTTTTCAAAACGTGTTTTTCAGCCCAAAATAAACGCGTTTTTTCAGACTTCTGAATCCCCAATGTAACTGCAAGGTCAGAAGAGCCCACACACTCAGCTCTTAACCCCAGTGTTCAGAAAGTGTCAAAACGTGTTTTTCAGCAGAAATAAACATGTTTCTGCAAGTTTGGTCACCCCCATGTAACTTATGGGGCAGTAACAGCACACTTTTCAAAACGTGTTTTTCAGCCCAAATTAAATGCGTTTTTTCAGACTTCTGAATCAACATGTAACTGCAAGGCTCAGAAGAGCCCACACACTCAGCTCTTAACCCCAGTGTGCAGAAAGTGTCAAAACGTGTTTTTCAGCAGAAATAAACATGTTTCTGCAAGTTTGGTCACCCCCATGTAAGTTATGGGGCAGTAACAGCACACTTTTCAAAACGTGTTTTTCAGCCCGAAATAAACGCGTTTTTTCAGACTACAGAAACCCCAATGTAACTGCAAGGTCAGAAGAGCCCACACACTCAGCTCTTAACCCCAGTGTGCTGAAAGTGTCAAAACGTGATTTTCAGCAGAAATAAACATGTTTCTGCAAGTTTGGTCACCCCCATGTAACTAATGGGGCAGTAACAGCACACTTTTCAAAACGTGTTTTTAAGCCCGAAATAAACGCGTTTTTTCAGTCAGCAGAATCCCAATGTAACTGCAAGGCTCAGAAGAGCCCACACACTCAGCTCTTAACCCCAGTGTGCAGAAAGTGTCAAAATGTGTTTTTCAGCAGAAATAAACATGTTTCTGCAAGTTTGGTCAACCCAATGTAACTTATGGGGCAGTAACAGCACACTTTTCAAAACGTGTTTTTCAACCCGAAATAAACGCGTTTTTTCAGACTAAAGAATCCCCAATGTAACTGCAAGGTCAGAAGAGCCCACACACTCAGCTCTTAACCCCAGTGTGCAGAAAGTGTCAAAACGTGTTTTTCAGCAGAAATAAACATGTTTCTGCAAGTTTGGTCAACCCAATGTAACTTATGGGGCAGTAACAGCACACTTTTCAAAACGTGTTTTTCAACCCGAAATAAATGCGTTTTTTCAGATAGCAGAATCCCAATGTAACTGCAAGGCTCAGAAGAGCCCACACACTCTGCTCTTAACCCCAGTGTGCAGAAAGTGTCAAAACGTGTTTTTCAGTAGAAATAAACATGTTTCTGCAAGTTTGGTCAACCCCATTAAGTTATGGGGCAGTAACAGCACACTTTTCAAAACGTGTTTTTCAGCCCAAAATAAACGCGTTTTTCAGACTTCTGAATAAACATGTACCTGCAAGGCTTAGAAGAACCCACACACTCAGCTCTTAACCCCAGTGTGCAGAAAGTGTCAAAACGTGTTTTTCAGCAGAAATAAACATGTTTCTGCAAGTTTGGTCACCCCTATGTAAGTTATGGGGCAGTAACAGCACACTTTTCAAAACGTGTTTTTCAACCCGAAATAAACGCGTTTTTTCAGACAGCAGAATCCCAATGTAACTGCAAGGCTCAGAAGAGCCCACACACTCAGCTCTTAACCCCAGTGTGCAGAAATTGTCAAAACGTGTTTTTGAGCCCGAAATAAACGGGTTTTTTCAGTCAGCAGAATCCCAATGTAACTGCAAGGCTCAGAAGAGCTCACACACTCAGCTCTTAACCCCAGTGTGCAGAAAGTGTCAAAACGTGTTTTTCAGCAGAAATAAACATGTTTCTGCAAGTTTGGTCACCCCTATGTAAGTTATGGGGCAGTAACAGCACACTTTTCAAAACGTGTTTTTCAACCCGAAATAAACGCGTTTTTTCAGACAGCAGAATCCCAATGTAACTGCAAGGCTCAGAAGAGCCCACACACTCAGCTCTTAACCCCAGTGTGCAGAAATTGTCAAAACGTGTTTTTGAGCCCGAAATAAACGCGTTTTTTCAGACTGCAGAATCTCAAAGTAACTGCTAGGTTTAGAAGAGCCCACACACTCAGCTCTTAACCCCAGTGTGCAGAAAGTGTCAAAACGTCTTTTTCAGCAGAAATAAACATGTTTCTGCTAGTTTGGTCAACCCCATGTAACTTATGCGGCAGTAACAGCACACTTTTCAAAACGTGTTTGTCAGCCCGAAATAAACGCATTTTTTCAGACTTCTGAATAAACATATACCTGCAAGGCTCAGAAGAACCCACACACTCAGCTCTTAACCCCAGTGTGCAGAAAGTGTCAAAACGTGTTTTTCAGCGGAAATAAACATGTTTCTTCAAGTTTGGTCAACCCCATGTAACTTAAGTGGCAGTAACAGCACACTTTTCAAAACGTGTTTTTCAGCCCGAAATAAATGCGTTTTTTCAGACTTCTGAATAAACATGTACCTGCAAGGCTCAGAAGAGCCCACACACTCAGCTCTTAACCCCAGTGTGCAGAAAGTGTCAAAACGTGTTTTTCAGCAGAAATAAACATGTTTCTGCAAGTTTGGTCACCCCTATGTAAGTTATGGGGCAGTAACAGCACACTTTTCAAAACGTGTTTTTCAACCCGAAATAAACGCGTTTTTTCAGACAGCAGAATCCCAATGTAACTGCAAGGCTCAGAAGAGCCCACACACTCAGCTCTTAACCCCAGTGTGCACAAATTGTCAAAACGTGTTTTTGAGCCCGAAATAAACGCGTTTTTTCAGACTGCAGAATCTCAAAGTAACTGCTAGGCTCAGAAGAGCCCACACACTCAGCTCTTATCCCCAGTGTGCAGAAAGTGTCAAAACGTCTTTTTCAGCAGAAATAAACATGTTTCTGCAAGTTTGGTCACCCCCATGTAACTTATGGGGCAGTAACAGCACACTTTTCAAAACGTGTTTTTCAGCCCAAAATAAACGCGTTTTTTCAGACTTCTGAATCCCCAATGTAACTGCAAGGTCATAAGAGCCCACACACTCAGCTCTTAACCCCAGTGTGCAGAAAGTGTCAAAACGTGTTTTTCAGCAGAAATAAACATGTTTCTGCAAGTTTGGTCACCCCCATGTAACTTATGGGGCAGTAACAGCACACTTTTCAAAACGTGTTTTTCAGCCCGAAATAAACGCGTTTTTTCAGTCAGCAGAATCCCAATGTAACTGCAAGGCTCAGAAGAGCTCACACACTCAGCTCTTAACCCCAGTGTGCAGAAAGTGTCAAAACGTGTTTTTCAGCAGAAATAAACATGTTTCTGCAAGTTTGGTCACCCCCATGTAACTAATGGGGCAGTAACAGCACACTTTTCAAAACGTGTTTTTCAGCCCAAATTAAATGCGTTTTTTCAGACTTCTGAATCAACATGTAACTGCAAGGCTCAGAAGAGCCCACACACTCAGCTCTTAACCCCAGTGTGCAGAAAGTGTCAAAACGTGTTTTTCAGCAGAAATAAACATGTTTCTGCAAGTTTGGTCACCCCCATGTAAGTTATGGGGCAGTAACAGCACACTTTTCAAAACGTGTTTTTCAGTCCGAAATAAACGCGTTTTTTCAGACTACAGAAACCCCAATGTAACTGCAAGGTCAGAAGAGCCCACACACTCAGCTCTTAACCCCAGTGTGCTGAAAGTGTCAAAACGTGATTTTCAGCAGAAATAAACATGTTTCTGCAAGTTTGGTCACCCCCATGTAACTAATGGGGCAGTAACAGCACACTTTTCAAAACGTGTTTTTAAGCCCGAAATAAACGCGTTTTTTCAGTCAGCAGAATCCCAATGTAACTGCAAGGCTCAGAAGAGCCCACACACTCAGCTCTTAACCCCAGTGTGCAGAAAGTGTCAAAATGTGTTTTTCAGCAGAAATAAACATGTTTCTGCAAGTTTGGTCAACCCAATGTAACTTATGGGGCAGTAACAGCACACTTTTCAAAACGTGTTTTTCAACCCGAAATAAATGCGTTTTTTCAGATAGCAGAATCCCAATGTAACTGCAAGGCTCAGAAGAGCCCACACACTCTGCTCTTAACCCCAGTGTGCAGAAAGTGTCAAAACGTGTTTTTCAGTAGAAATAAACATGTTTCTGCAAGTTTGGTCAACCCCATGTAAGTTATGGGGCAGTAACAGCACACTTTTCAAAACGTGTTTTTCAGCCCAAAATAAACGCGTTTTTTCAGACTTCTGAATAAACATGTACCTGCAAGGCTTAGAAGAACCCACACACTCAGCTCTTAACCCCAGTGTGCAGAAAGTGTCAAAACGTGTTTTTCAGCAGAAATAAACATGTTTCTGCAAGTTTGGTCACCCCTATGTAAGTTATGGGGCAGTAACAGCACACTTTTCAAAACGTGTTTTTCAACCCGAAATAAACGCGTTTTTTCAGACAGCAGAATCCCAATGTAACTGCAAGGCTCAGAAGAGCCCACACACTCAGCTCTTAACCCCAGTGTGCAGAAATTGTCAAAACGTGTTTTTCAGCCCGAAATAAACGGGTTTTTTCAGTCAGCAGAATCCCAATGTAACTGCAAGGCTCAGAAGAGCTCACACACTCAGCTCTTAACCCCAGTGTGCAGAAAGTGTCAAAACGTGTTTTTCAGCAGAAATAAACATGTTTCTGCAAGTTTGGTCACCCCTATGTAAGTTATGGGGCAGTAACAGCACACTTTTCAAAACGTGTTTGTCAGCCCGAAATAAACGCATTTTTTCAGACTTCTGAATAAACATATACCTGCAAGGCTCAGAAGAACCCACACACTCAGCTCTTAACCCCAGTGTGCAGAAAGTGTCAAAACGTGTTTTTCAGCGGAAATAAACATGTTTCTTCAAGTTTGTTCAACCCCATGTAACTTAATTGGCAGTAACAGCACACTTTTCAAAACGTGTTTTTCAGCCCGAAATAAACGCGTTTTTTCAGACTTCTGAATAAACATGTACCTGCAAGGCTCAGAAGAGCCCACACACTCAGCTCTTAACCCCAGTGTGCAGAAAGTGTCAAAACGTGTTTTTCAGCAGAAATAAACATGTTTCTGCAAGTTTGGTCACCCCTATGTAAGTTATGGGGCAGTAACAGCACACTTTTCAAAACGTGTTTTTCAACCCGAAATAAACGCGTTTTTTCAGACAGCAGAATCCCAATGTAACTGCAAGGCTCAGAAGAGCCCACACACTCAGCTCTTAACCCCAGTGTGCACAAATTGTCAAAACGTGTTTTTGAGCCCGAAATAAACACGTTTTTTCAGACTGCAGAATCTCAAAGTAACTGCTAGGCTCAGAAGAGCCCATACACTCAGCTCTTAACCCCAGTGGGCAGAAAGTGTCAAAACGTCTTTTTCAGCAGAAATAAACATGTTTCTGCAAGTTTGGTCACCCCCATGTAACTTATGGGGCAGTAACAGCACACTTTTCAAACGTGTTTTTCAGCCCGAAATAAACGGTTTTTTTCAGTCAGCAGAATCCCAATGTAACTGCAAGGCTCAGAAGAGCTCACACACTCAGCTCTTAACCCCAGTGTGCAGAAAGTGTCAAAACGTGTTTTTCAGCAGAAATAAACATGTTTCTGCAAGTTTGGTCAACCCCATGTAACTTATGGGGCAGTAACAGCACACTTTTCAAAACGTGTTTGTCAGCCCGAAATAAACGCATTTTTTCAGACTTCTGAATAAACATATACCTGCAAGGCTCAGAAGAACCCACACACTCAGCTCTTAACCCCAGTGTGCAGAAATTGTCAAAACGTGTTTTTGAGCCCGAAATAAACGCGTTTTTTCAGACTGCAGAATCTCAAAGTAACTGCTAGGCTCAGAAGAGCCCACACACTCAGCTCTTAACCCCAGTGTGCAGAAAGTGTCAAAACGTCTTTTTCAGCAGAAATAAACATGTTTCTGCTAGTTTGGTCAACCCCATGTAACTTATGCGGCAGTAACAGCACACTTTTCAAAACGTGTTTGTCAGCCCGAAATAAACGCATTTTTTCAGACTTCTGAATAAACATATACCTGCAAGGCTCAGAAGAACCCACACACTCAGCTCTTAACCCCAGTGTGCAGAAAGTGTCAAAACGTGTTTTTCAGCGGAAATAAACATGTTTCTTCAAGTTTGTTCAACCCCATGTAACTTAATTGGCAGTAACAGCACACTTTTCAAAACGTGTTTTTCAGCCCGAAATAAACGCGTTTTTTCAGACTTCTGAATAAACATGTACCTGCAAGGCTCAGAAGAGCCCACACACTCAGCTCTTAACCCCAGTGTGCAGAAAGTGTCAAAACGTGTTTTTCAGCAGAAATAAACATGTTTCTGCAAGTTTGGTCACCCCTATGTAAGTTATGGGGCAGTAACAGCACACTTTTCAAAACGTGTTTTTCAACCCGAAATAAACGCGTTTTTTCAGACAGCAGAATCCCAATGTAACTGCAAGGCTCAGAAGAGCCCACACACTCCAGCTCTTAACCCCAGTGTGCACAAATTGTCAAAACGTGTTTTTGAGCCCGAAATAAACACGTTTTTTCAGACTGCAGAATCTCAAAGTAACTGCTAGGCTCAGAAGAGCCCATACACTCAGCTCTTAACCCCAGTGTGCAGAAAGTGTCAAAACGTCTTTTTCAGCAGAAATAAACATGTTTCTGCAAGTTTGGTCACCCCCATGTAACTTATGGGGCAGTAACAGCACACTTTTCAAAACGTGTTTTTCAGCCCGAAATAAACGGTTTTTTTCAGTCAGCAGAATCCCAATGTAACTGCAAGGCTCAGAAGAGCTCACACACTCAGCTCTTAACCCCAGTGTGCAGAAAGTGTCAAAACGTGTTTTTCAGCAGAAATAAACATGTTTCTGCAAGTTTGGTCAACCCCATGTAACTTATGGGGCAGTAACAGCA
>NW_027167953.1:0-85362 GCF_040954835.1 Lepisosteus oculatus | reverse complement strand
AAAACGTGTTTTTCAGCCCGAAATAAACGCGTTTTTTCAGACAGCTGTATCCCTATGTAACTGCAAGGCTCAGAAGAGCCCACACACTCAGGTCTTAACCCCAGTGTGCTGAAAGTGTCAAAACATGTTTTTCCAGCAGAAATAAACATGTTTCTGCAAGTTTGGTCAACCCCATGTAAGTGATGGGTCAGTAACAGCTCACTTTTCAAAACGTGTTTTTCAGCCCCGAAATAAACGCTTTTTTTCAGACAGGCTGTATCCCTATGTAACTGCAAGGCTCAGAAGAGCCCACCACAACTCAGGTCTTAACCCCAGTGTTCTGAAAGTGTCAAAACTTGTTTTTCAGCAGAAATAAACATGTTTCTGCAAGTTTGGTCACCCCATGTAAGTTATGGGGCAGTAACAGCTCACTTTTCAAAACGTGTTTTTCAGCCCGAAATAAACGAGTTTTTTCAGACATCTGTATCCCTATGTAACTGCAAGGCTCAGAAGAGCCCACACACTCAGGTCTTAACCCCAGTGTACTGAAAGTGTCAAAACATGTTTTTCAGCAGAAATAAACATGTTTCTGCAAGTTTGGTCAACCCCAGGTAAGTTATGGGTCAGGAACAGCTCACTTTTCAAAACTGTGTTTTCAGCCCGAATTAAACCGTTTTTTCAGACAGCTGTATCCCTATGTAACTGCAAGGCTCAGAAGAGCCCACACACTCAGGTCTTAACCCCAGTGTGCTGAAAGTGTCAAACATGTTTTTCAGCAAGAAATAAACATGTTTCTGCAAGTTTGGTCAACCCATGCAAGTTATGGTCAGTAACAGCTCACTTTTCAAAACGTGTTTTTCAGCCCGAAATAAACGCGTTTTTTCAGACAGCTGTATCCCTATGTAACTGCAAGGCTCAGAAGAGCCCACACACTCAGTCTTAACCCCAGTGTGCTGAAAGTGTCAAAACATGTTTTTCAGCAGAAATAAACATGTTTCTGCAAGTTTGGTCAACCCCATGTAAGTTATGGGGCAGTAACGAGCTCACTGTTCAAAACCGTGTTTTTCAGCCCGAAATAAACGCGTTTTTTCAGACAGCTGTATCCCTATGTAACTGCAAGGCTCAGAAGAGCCCACACACTCAGGTCTTAACCCCAGTGTGCTGAAAGTGTCAAAACATGTTTTTCAGCAGAAATAAACATGTTTCTGCAAGTTTGGTCAACCCCATGTAAGTTATGGGTCAGTAACAGCTCACTTTTCAAAACGTGTTTTTCAGCCCGAAATAAACGCGTTTTTTCAGACAGCTGTATCCCTATGTAACTGCAAGGCTCAGAAGAGCCCACACACTCAGGTCTTAACCCCAGTGTTCTGAAAGTGTCAAACATGTTTTTCAGCAGAAATAAACATGTTTCTGCAAGTTTGGTCAACCCCATGTAAGTTATGGGGTCAGTAACAGCTCACTTTTCAAAACGTGTTTTTCAGCCCGAAATAAACGCGTTTTTTCAGACAGCTGTATCCCTATGTAACTGCAAGGCTCAGAAGAGCCCACACACTCAGGTCTTAACCCCAGTGTGCTGAAAGTGTCAAAACATGTTTTTCAGCAGAAATAAACATGTTTCTGCAAGTTTGGTCAACCCCATGTAAGTTATGGGTCAGTAACAGCTCACTTTTCAAAACGTGTTTTTCAGCCCGAAATAAACGCGTTTTTTCAGACAGCTGTATCCCTATGTAACTGCAAGGCTCAGAAGAGCCCACACACTCAGGTCTTAAACCCAGTGTGCTGAAAGTGTCAAAACATGTTTTTCAGCAGAAATAAACATGTTTCTGCAAGTTTGGTCAACCCCATGTAAGTTATGGGTCAGTAACAGCTCACTTTTCAAAACGTGTTTTTCAGCCCGAAATAAACGCGTTTTTTCAGACAGCTGTATCCTATGTAACTGCAAGGCTCAGAAGAGCCCACACACTCAGGTCTTAACCCCAGTGTGCTGAAAGTGTCAAAACATGTTTTTCAGCAGAAATAAACATGTTTCTGCAAGTTTGGTCAACCCCATGTAAGTTATGGGGCAGTAACAGCTCACTTTTCAAAACGTGTTTTTCAGCCCGAAATAAACGCGTTTTTTCAGACAGCTGTATCCCTATGTAACTGCAAGGCTCAGAAGAGCCCACACACTCAGGTCTTAACCCCAGTGTGCTGAAAGTGTCAAAACATGTTTTTCAGCAGAAATAAACATGTTTCTGCAAGTTTGGTCAACCCCATGTAAGTTATGGGTCAGTAACAGCTCACTTTTCAAAACGTGTTTTTCAGCCAGAAATAAACGCGTTTTTTCAGACAGCTGTATCCCTATGTAACTGCAAGGCTCAGAAGAGCCCACACACTCAGGTCTTAACCCCAGTGTGCTGAAAGTGTAACATACACATTAATAAGAAAAACATGTTTCTGCAAGTTTGGTCAACCCCATGTAAGTTATGGGTCAGTAACAGCTCACTTTTCAAAACGTGTTTTTCAGCCCGAAATAAACACGTTTTTTCAGACAGCTGTATCCCTATGTAACTGCAAGGCTCAGAAGAGCCCACACACTCAGGTCTTAACCCCAGTGTGCTGAAAGTGTCAAAACATGTTTTTCAGCAGAAATAAACATGTTTCTGCAAGTTTGGTCAACCCCATGTAAGTTATGGGGCAGTAACAGCTCACTTTTCAAAACGTGTTTTTCAGCCCGAAATAAACGCGTTTTTTCAGACAGCTGTATCCCTATGTAACTGCAAGGCTCAGAAGAGCCCACACACTCAGGTCTTAACCCCAGTGTGCTGAAAGTGTCAAAACATGTTTTTCAGCAGAAATAAACATGTTTCTGCAAGTTTGGTCAACCCCATGTAACTTATGGGGCAGTAACAGCTCACTTTTCAAAACGTGTTTTTCAGCCCGAAATAAACGCGTTTTTTCAGACAGCTGTATCCCCATGTAACTGCAAGGCTCAGAAGAGCCCACACACTCAGGTCTTAACCCAGTGTGCTGAAAGTGTCAAAACATGTTTTTCAGCAGAAATAAACATGTTTCTGCAAGTTTGGTCAACCCCATGTAAGTTATGGGGTCAGTAACAGCTCACTTTTCAAAACGTGTTTTTCAGCCCGAAATAAACGCGTTTTTTCAGACAGCTGTATCCCTATGTAACTGCAAGGCTCAGAAGAGCCCACACACTCAGGTCTTAACCCCAGTGTGCTGAAAGTGTCAAAACATGTTTTTCAGCAGAAATAAACATGTTTCTGCAAGTTTGGTCAACCCCATGTAAGTTATGGGTCAGTAACAGCTCACTTTTCAAAACGTGTTTTTTAGCCCGAAATAAACACGTTTTTTCAGACAGCTGTATCCCTATGTAACTGCAAGGCTCAGAAGAGCCCACACACTCAGGTCTTAACCCCAGTGTGCTGAAAGTGTCAAAACATGTTTTTCAGCAGAAATAAACATGTTTCTGCAAGTTTGGTCAACCCCATGTAAGTTATGGGTCAGTAACAGCTCACTTTTCAAAACGTGTTTTTCAGCCCGAAATAAATACGTTTTTTCAGACAGCTGTATCCCTATGTAACTGCAAGGCTCAGAAGAGCCCACACACTCAGGTCTTAACCCCAGTGTGCTGAAAGTGTCAAAACATGTTTTTCAGCAGAAATAAACATGTTTCTGCAAGTTTGGTTAACCCCATGTAAGTTATGGGGCAGTAACAGCTCACTTTTCAAAACGTGTTTTTCAGCCCGAAATAAACGCGTTTTTTCAGACAGCTGTATCCCTATGTAACTGCAAGGCTCAGAAGAGCCCACACACTCAGGTCTTAACCCCAGTGTGCTGAAAGTGTCAAAACATGTTTTTCAGCAGAAATAAACATGTTTCTGCAAGTTTGGTCAACCCCATGTAAGTTATGGGTTAGTAACAGCTCACTTTTCAAAACGTGTTTTTCAGCCCGAAATAAACGCGTTTTTTCAGACAGCTGTATCCCTATGTAACTGCAAGGCTCAGAAGAGCCCACACACTCAGGTCTTAACCCCAGTGTGCTGAAAGTGTCAAAACATGTTTTTCAGCAGAAATAAACATGTTTCTGCAAGTTTGGTCAACCCCATGTAACTAATGGGGCAGTAACAGCTCACTTTTCAAAACGTGTTTTTCAGCCCGAAATAAACACGTTTTTTCAGACAGATGTATCCCTATGTAACTGCAAGGCTCAGAAGAGCCCACACACTCAGGTCTTAACCCCAGTGTGCTGAAAGTGTCAAAACATGTTTTTCAGCAGAAATAAACATGTTTCTGCAAGTTTGGTCAACCCCATGTAAGTTATGGGTCAGTAACAGCTCACTTTTCAAAACGTGTTTTTTAGCCCGAAATAAACGCGTTTTTTCAGACAGCTGTATCCCTATGTAACTGCAAGGCTCAGAAGAGCCCACACACTCAGGTCTTAACCCCAGTGTGCTGAAAGTGTCAAAACATGTTTTTCAGCAGAAATAAACATGTTTCTGCAAGTTTGGTCAACCCCATGTAAGTTATGGGTCAGTAACAGCTCACTTTTCAAAACGTGTTTTTCAGCCGGAAATAAACGCGTTTTTTCAGACAGCTGTATCCCTATGTAACTGCAAGGCTCAGAAGAGCCCACACACTCAGGTCTTAACCCCAGTGTGCTGAAAGTGTCAAAACATGTTTTTCAGCAGAAATAAACATGTTT
Source organism: Lepisosteus oculatus (assembly GCF_040954835.1). NCBI lineage: Eukaryota > Metazoa > Chordata > Actinopteri > Semionotiformes > Lepisosteidae > Lepisosteus > Lepisosteus oculatus. The sequence goes on along the minus strand of NW_027167953.1, from coordinate 80,681 downwards.
CTGCAAGTTTGGTCAACCCCATGTAAGTTATGGGTCAGTAACAGCTCACTTTTCAAAACGTGTTTTTCAGCCCGAAATAAACGCGTTTTTTCAGACAGCTGTATCCCTATGTAACTGCAAGGCTCAGAAGAGCCCACACACTCAGGTCTTAACCCCAGTGTGCTGAAAGTGTCAAAACATGTTTTTCAGCAGAAATAAACATGTTTCTGCAAGTTTGGTCAACCCCATGTAAGTTATGGGTCAGTAACAGCTCACTTTTCAAAACGTGTTTTTCAGCCCGAAATAAACGCGTTTTTTCAGACAGCTGTATCCCTATGTAACTGCAAGGCTCAGAAGAGCCCACACACTCAGGTCTTAACCCCAGTGTTCTGAAAGTGTCAAAACATGTTTTTCAGCAGAAATAAACATGTTTCTGCAAGTTTGGTCAACCCCATGTAAGTTATGGGGCAGTAACAGCTCACTTTTCAAAACGTGTTTTTCAGCCCGAAATAAACGCGTTTTTTCAGACAGCTGTATCCCTATGTAACTGCAAGGCTCAGAAGAGCCCACACACTCAGGTCTTAACCCCAGTGTACTGAAAGTGTCAAAACATGTTTTTCAGCAGAAATAAACATGTTTCTGCAAGTTTGGTCAACCCCATGTAAGTTATGGGTCAGTAACAGCTCACTTTTCAAAACGTGTTTTTTCAGCCCGAAATAAACGCGTTTTTTCAGACAGCTGTATCCCTATGTAACTGCAAGGCTCAGAAGAGCCCACACACTCAGGTCTTAACCCCAGTGTGCTGAAAGTGTCAAAACATGTTTTTCAGCAGAAATAAACATGTTTCTGCAAGTTTGGTCAACCCCATGTAAGTTATGGGTCAGTAACAGCTCACTTTTCAAAACGTGTTTTTCAGCCCGAAATAAACACGTTTTTTCAGACAGCTGTATCCCTATGTAACTGCAAGGCTCAGAAGAGCCCACACACTCAGGTCTTAACCCCAGTGTGCTGAAAGTGTCAAAACCATGTTTTTCAGCAGAAATAAACATGTTTCTGCAAGTTTGGTCAACCCCATGTAACTTATGGGGCAGTAACAGCTCACTTTTCAAAACGTGTTTTTCAGCCCGAAATAAACGCGTTTTTTCAGACAGCTGTATCCCTATGTAACTGCAAGGCTCAGAAGAGCCCACACACTCAGGTCTTAACCCCAGTGTGCTGAAAGTGTCAAAACATGTTTTTCAGCAGAAATAAACATGTTTCTGCAAGTTTGGTCAACCCCATGTAAGTTATGGGTCAGTAACAGCTCACTTTTCAAAACGTGTTTTTCAGCCCGAAATAAACACGTTTTTTCAGACAGCTGTATCCCTATGTAACTGCAAGAATCAGAAGAGCCCACACACTCAGGTCTTAACCCCAGTGTGCTGAAAGTGTCAAAACATGTTTTTCAGCAGAAATAAACATGTTTCTGCAAGTTTGGGTAACCCCATGTAAGTTATGGGGCAGTAACAGCTCACTTTTCAAAACGTGTTTTTCAGCCCGAAATAAACGCGTTTTTTCAGACAGCTGTATCCCTATGTAACTGCAAGGCTCAGAAGAGCCCACACACTCAGGTCTTAACCCAGTGTGCTGAAAGTGTCAAAACATGTTTTTCAGCAGAAATAAACATGTTTCTGCAAGTTTGGTCAACCCCATGTAACTTATGGGGCAGTAACAGCTCACTTTTCAAAATGTGTTTTTCAGCCCGAAATAAACACGTTTTTTCAGACAGCTGTATCCCTATGTAACTGCAAGGCTCAGAAGAGCCCACACACTCAGGTCTTAACCCCAGTGTGCTGAAAGTGTCAAAACATGTTTTTCAGCAGAAATAAACATGTTTCTGCAAGTTTGGTCAACCCCATGTAAGTTATGGGTCAGTAACAGCTCACTTTTCAAAACGTGTTTTTCAGCCCGAAATAAACGCGTTTTTTCAGACAGCTGTATCCCTATGTAACTGCAAGGCTCAGAAGAGCCCACACACTCAGGTCTTAACCCCAGTGTGCTGAAAGTGTCAAAACATGTTTTTCAGCAGAAATAAACATGTTTCTGCAAGTTTGGTCAACCCCATGTAAGTTATGGGTCAGTAACAGCTCACTTTTCAAAACGTGTTTTTCAGCCCGAAATAAACGCGTTTTTTCAGACAGCTGTATCCCTATGTAACTGCAAGGCTCAGAAGAGCCCACACACTCAGGTCTTAACCCCAGTGTGCTGAAAGTGTCAAAACATGTTTTTCAGCAGAAATAAACATGTTTCTGCAAGTTTGGTCAACCCCATGTAAGTTATGGGTCAGTAACAGCTCACTTTTCAAAACGTGTTTTTCAGCCCGAAATAAACGCGTTTTTTCAGACAGCTGTATCCCTATGTAACTGCAAGGCTCAGAAGAGCCCACACACTCAGGTCTTAACCCCAGTGTGCTGAAAGTGTCAAAACATGTTTTTCAGCAGAAATAAACATGTTTCTGCAAGTTTGGTCAACCCCATGTAAGTTATGGGGCAGTAACAGCTCACTTTTCAAAACGTGCTTTTCAGCCCGAAATAAACGCGTTTTTTCAGACAGCTGTATCCCTATGTAACTGCAAGGCTCAGAAGAGCCCACACACTCAGGTCTTAACCCCAGTGTACTGAAAGTGTCAAAACATGTTTTTCAGCAGAAATAAACATGTTTCTGCAAGTTTGGTCAACCCCATGTAAGTTATGGGTCAGTAACAGCTCACTTTTCAAAACGTGTTTTTCAGCCCGAAATAAACGCGTTTTTTCAGACAGCTGTATCCCTATGTAACTGCAAGGCTCAGAAGAGCCCACACACTCAGGTCTTAACCCCAGTGTGCTGAAAGTGTCAAAACATGTTTTTCAGCAGAAATAAACATGTTTCTGCAAGTTTGGTCAACCCCATGTAAGTTATGGGTCAGTAACAGCTCACTTTTCAAAAACGTGTTTTTCAGCCCGAAATAAACACGTTTTTTCAGACAGCTGTATCCCTATGTAACTGCAAGGCTCAGAAGAGCCCACACACTCAGGTCTTAACCCCAGTGTGCTGAAAGTGTCAAAACATGTTTTTCAGCAGAAATAAACATGTTTCTGCAAGTTTGGTCAAACCCATGTAACTTATGGGGCAGTAACAGCTCACTTTTCAAAACGTGTTTTTCAGCCCGAAATAAACGCGTTTTTTCAGACAGCTGTATCCCTATGTAACTGCAAGGCTCAGAAGAGCCCACACACTCAGGTCTTAACCCCAGTGTGCTGAAAGTGTCAAAACATGTTTTTCAGCAGAAATAAACATGTTTCTGCAAGTTTGGTCAACCCCATGTAAGTTATGGGTCAGTAACAGCTCACTTTTCAAAACGTGTTTTTCAGCCCGAAATAAACACGTTTTTTCAGACAGCTGTATCCCCTATGTAACTGCAAGAATCAGAAGAGCCCACACACTCAGGTCTTAACCCCAGTGTGCTGAAAGTGTCAAAACATGTTTTTCAGCAGGAATAAACATGTTTCTGCAAGTTTGGGTAACCCCATGTAAGTTATGGGGCAGTAACAGCTCACTTTTCAAAACGTGTTTTTCAGCCCGAAATAAACGCGTTTTTTCAGACAGCTGTATCCCTATGTAACTGCAAGGCTCAGAAGAGCCCACACACTCAGGTCTTAACCCCAGTGTGCTGAAAGTGTCAAAACATGTTTTTCAGCAGAAATAAACATGTTTCTGCAAGTTTGGTCAACCCCATGTAACTTATGGGGCAGTAACAGCTCACTTTTCAAAATGTGTTTTTCAGCCCGAAATAAACGCGTTTTTTCAGACAGCTGTATCCCTATGTAACTGCAAGGCTCAGAAGAGCCCACACACTCAGGTCTTAACCCCAGTGTGCTGAAAGTGTCAAAACATGTTTTTCAGCAGAAATAAACATGTTTCTGCAAGTTTGGTCAACCCCATGTAAGTTATGGGTTAGTAACAGCTCACTTTTCAAAACGTGTTTTTCAGCCCGAAATAAACGCGTTTTTTCAGACAGCTGTATCCCTATGTAACTGCAAGGCTCAGAAGAGCCCACACACTCAGGTCTTAACCCCAGTGTGCTGAAAGTGTCAAAACATGTTTTTCAGCAGAAATAAACATGTTTCTGCAAGTTTGGTCAACCCCATGTAACTAATGGGGCAGTAACAGCTCAATTTTCAAAACGTGTTTTTCAGCCCGAAATAAACACGTTTTTTCAGACAGATGTATCCCTATGTAACTGCAAGGCTCAGAAGAGCCCACACACTCAGGCCTTAACCCCAGTGTGCTGAAAGTGTCAAAACATGTTTTTCAGCAGAAATAAACATGTTTCTGCAAGTTTGGTCAACCCCATGTAAGTTATGGGTCAGTAACAGCTCACTTTTCAAAACGTGTTTTTCAGCCCGAAATAAACGCGTTTTTTCAGACAGCTGTATCCCTATGTAACTGCAAGGCTCAGAAGAGCCCACACACTCAGGTCTTAACCCCAGTGTGCTGAAAGTGTCAAAACATGTTTTTCAGCAGAAATAAACATGTTTCTGCAAGTTTGGTCAACCCCATGTAAGTTATGGGGCAGTAACAGCTCACTTTTCAAAACGTGTTTTTCAGCCCGAAATAAACGCGTTTTTTCAGACAGCTGTATCCCTATGTAACTGCAAGGCTCAGAAGAGCCCACACACTCAGGTCTTAACCCCAGTGTACTGAAAGTGTCAAAACATGTTTTTCAGCAGAAATAAACATGTTTCTGCAAGTTTGGTCAACCCCATGTAAGTTATGGGTCAGTAACAGCTCACTTTTCAAAACGTGTTTTTCAGCCCGAAATAAACGCGTTTTTTCAGACAGCTGTATCCCTATGTAACTGCAAGGCTCAGAAGAGCCCACACACTCAGGTCTTAACCCCAGTGTGCTGAAAGTGTCAAAACATGTTTTTCAGCAGAAATAAACATGTTTCTGCAAGTTTGGTCAACCCCATGTAAGTTATGGGTCAGTAACAGCTCACTTTTCAAAACGTGTTTTTCAGCCCGAAATAAACACGTTTTTTCAGACAGCTGTATCCCTATGTAACTGCAAGGCTCAGAAGAGCCCACACACTCAGGTCTTAACCCCAGTGTGCTGAAAGTGTCAAAACATGTTTTTCAGCAGAAATAAACATGTTTCTGCAAGTTTGGTCAAACCCATGTAACTTATGGGGCAGTAACAGCTCACTTTTCAAACGTGTTTTTCAGCCCGAAATAAACGCGTTTTTTCAGACAGCTGTATCCCTATGTAACTGCAAGGCTCAGAAGAGCCCACACACTCAGGTCTTAACCCCAGTGTGCTGAAAGTGTCAAAACATGTTTTTCAGCAGAAATAAACATGTTTCTGCAAGTTTGGTCAACCCCATGTAAGTTATGGGTCAGTAACAGCTCACTTTTCAAAACGTGTTTTTCAGCCCGAAATAAACACGTTTTTTCAGACAGCTGTATCCCTATGTAACTGCAAGGCTCAGAAGAGCCCACACACTCAGGTCTTAACCCCAGTGTGCTGAAAGTGTCAAAACATGTTTTTCAGCAGAAATAAACATGTTTCTGCAAGTTTGGTCAACCCCATGTAACTTATGGGGCAGTAACAGCTCACTTTTCAAAACGTGTTTTTCAGCCCGAAATAAACGCGTTTTTTCAGACAGCTGTATCCCTATGTAACTGCAAGGCTCAGAAGAGCCCACACACTCAGGTCTTAACCCCAGTGTGCTGAAAGTGTCAAAACATGTTTTTCAGCAGAAATAAACATGTTTCTGCAAGTTTGGTCAACCCCATGTAAGTTATGGGTCAGTAACAGCTCACTTTTCAAAACGTGTTTTTCAGCCCGAAATAAACACGTTTTTTCAGACAGCTGTATCCCTATGTAACTGCAAGGCTCAGAAGAGCCCACACACTCAGGTCTTAACCCCAGTGTGCTGAAAGTGTCAAAACATGTTTTTCAGCAGAAATAAACATGTTTCTGCAAGTTTGGGTAACCCCATGTAAGTTATGGGGCAGTAACAGCTCACTTTTCAAAACGTGTTTTTCAGCCCGAAATAAACGCGTTTTTTCAGACAGCTGTATCCCTATGTAACTGCAAGGCTCAGAAGAGCCCACACACTCAGGTCTTAACCCCAGTGTGCTGAAAGTGTCAAAACATGTTTTTCAGCAGAAATAAACATGTTTCTGCAAGTTTGGTCAACCCCATGTAACTAATGGGGCAGTAACAGCTCAATTTTCAAAACGTGTTTTTCAGCCCGAAATAAACACGTTTTTTCAGACAGATGTATCCCTATGTAACTGCAAGGCTCAGAAGAGCCCACACACTCAGGCCTTAACCCCAGTGTGCTGAAAGTGTCAAAACATGTTTTTCAGCAGAAATAAACATGTTTCTGCAAGTTTGGTCAACCCCATGTAAGTTATGGGTCAGTAACAGCTCACTTTTCAAAACGTGTTTTTCAGCCCGAAATAAACGCGTTTTTTCAGACAGCTGTATCCCTATGTAACTGCAAGGCTCAGAAGAGCCCACACACTCAGGTCTTAACCCCAGTGTGCTGAAAGTGTCAAAACATGTTTTTCAGCAGAAATAAACATGTTTCTGCAAGTTTGGTCAACCCCATGTAAGTTATGGGGCAGTAACAGCTCACTTTTCAAAACGTGTTTTTCAGCCCGAAATAAACGCGTTTTTTCAGACAGCTGTATCCCTATGTAACTGCAAGGCTCAGAAGAGCCCACACACTCAGGTCTTAACCCCAGTGTACTGAAAGTGTCAAAACATGTTTTTCAGCAGAAATAAACATGTTTCTGCAAGTTTGGTCAACCCCATGTAAGTTATGGGTCAGTAACAGCTCACTTTTCAAACGTGTTTTTCAGCCCGAAATAAACGCGTTTTTTCAGACAGCTGTATCCCTATGTAACTGCAAGGCTCAGAAGAGCCCACACACTCAGGTCTTAACCCCAGTGTGCTGAAAGTGTCAAAACATGTTTTTCAGCAGAAATAAACATGTTTCTGCAAGTTTGGTCAACCCCATGTAAGTTATGGGTCAGTAACAGCTCACTTTTCAAAACGTGTTTTTCAGCCCGAAATAAACACGTTTTTTCAGACAGCTGTATCCCTATGTAACTGCAAGGCTCAGAAGAGCCCACACACTCAGGTCTTAACCCCAGTGTGCTGAAAGTGTCAAAACATGTTTTTCAGCAGAAATAAACATGTTTCTGCAAGTTTGGTCAAACCCATGTAACTTATGGGGCAGTAACAGCTCACTTTTCAAAACGTGTTTTTCAGCCCGAAATAAACGCGTTTTTTCAGACAGCTGTATCCCTATGTAACTGCAAGGCTCAGAAGAGCCCACACACTCAGGTCTTAACCCCAGTGTGCTGAAAGTGTCAAAACATGTTTTTCAGCAGAAATAAACATGTTTCTGCAAGTTTGGTCAACCCCATGTAAGTTATGGGTCAGTAACAGCTCACTTTTCAAAAACGTGTTTTTCAGCCCGAAATAAACACGTTTTTCAGACAGCTGTATCCCTATGTAACTGCAAGGCTCAGAAGAGCCCACACACTCAGGTCTTAACCCCAGTGTGCTGAAAGTGTCAAAACATGTTTTTCAGCAGAAATAAACATGTTTCTGCAAGTTTGGTCAACCCCATGTAACTTATGGGGCAGTAACAGCTCACTTTTCAAAACGTGTTTTTCAGCCCGAAATAAACGCGTTTTTTCAGACAGCTGTATCCCTATGTAACTGCAAGGCTCAGAAGAGCCCACACACTCAGGTCTTAACCCCAGTGTGCTGAAAGTGTCAAAACATGTTTTTCAGCAGAAATAAACATGTTTCTGCAAGTTTGGTCAACCCCATGTAAGTTATGGGTCAGTAACAGCTCACTTTTCAAAACGTGTTTTTCAGCCCGAAATAAACACGTTTTTTCAGACAGCTGTATCCCTATGTAACTGCAAGGCTCAGAAGAGCCCACACACTCAGGTCTTAACCCCAGTGTGCTGAAAGTGTCAAAACATGTTTTTCAGCAGAAATAAACATGTTTCTGCAAGTTTGGGTAACCCCATGTAAGTTATGGGGCAGTAACAGCTCACTTTTCAAAACGTGTTTTTCAGCCCGAAATAAACGCGTTTTTTCAGACAGCTGTATCCCTATGTAACTGCAAGGCTCAGAAGAGCCCACACACTCAGGTCTTAACCCCAGTGTGCTGAAAGTGTCAAAACATGTTTTTCAGCAGAAATAAACATGTTTCTGCAAGTTTGGTCAACCCCATGTAAGTTATGGGTCAGTAACAGCTCACTTTTCAAAACGTGTTTTTCAGCCCGAAATAAACACGTTTTTCAGACAGCTGTATCCCTATGTAACTGCAAGGCTCAGAAGAGACCACACACTCAGGTCTTAACCCCAGTGTGCTGAAAGTGTCAAAACATGTTTTTCAGCAGAAATAAACATGTTTCTGCAAGTTTGGGTAACCCCATGTAAGTTATGGGGCAGTAACAGCTCACTTTTCAAAACGTGTTTTTCAGCCCGAAATAAACGCGTTTTTCAGACAGCTGTATCCCTATGTAACTGCAAGGCTCAGCCGACACACTCAGGTCTTAACCCCAGTGTGCTGAAAGTGTCAAAACATGTTTTTCAGCAGAAATAAACATGTTTCTGCAAGTTTGGTCAACCCCATGTAAGTTATGGGTCAGTAACAGCTCACTTTTCAAAACGTGTTTTTCAGCCCGAAATAAACGCGTTTTTTCAGACAGCTGTATCCCTATGTAACTGCAAGGCTCAGAAGAGCCCACACACTCAGGTCTTAACCCCAGTGTGCTGAAAGTGTCAAAACATGTTTTTCAGCAGAAATAAACATGTTTCTGCAAGTTTGGTCAACCCCATGTAAGTTATGGGGCAGTAACAGCTCACTTTTCAAAACGTGTTTTTCAGCCCGAAATAAACACGTTTTTTAAGACAGCTGTATCCCTATGTAACTGCAAGGCTCAGAAGAGCCCACACACTCAGGTCTTAACCCCAGTGTGCTGAAAGTGTCAAAACATGTTTTTCAGCAGAAATAAACATGTTTCTGCAAGTTTGGTCAACCCCATGCAAGTTATGGGTCAGTAACAGCTCACTTTTCAAAACGTGTTTTTCAGCCCGAAATAAACGCGTTTTTTCAGACAGCTGTATCCCTATGTAACTGCAAGGCTCAGAAGAGCCCACACACTCAGGTCTTAACCCCAGTGTGCTGAAAGTGTCAAAACATGTTTTTCAGCAGAAATAAACATGTTTCTGCAAGTTTGGTCAACCCCATGTAAGTTATGGGGCAGTAACAGCTCACTTTTCAAAACGTGTTTTTAAGCCCGAAATAAACGCGTTTTTTCAGACAGCTGTATCCCTATGTAACTGCAAGGCTCAGAAGAGCCCACACACTCAGGTCTTAACCCCAGTGTACTGAAAGTGTCAAAACATGTTTTTCAGCAGAAATAAACATGTTTCTGCAAGTTTGGTCAACCCCATGTAAGTTATGGGTCAGTAACAGCTCACTTTTCAAAACGTGTTTTTCAGCCCGAAATAAACGCGTTTTTCAGACAGCTGTATCCCTATGTAACTGCAAGGCTCAGAAGAGCCCACACACTCAGGTCTTAACCCCAGTGTGCTGAAAGTGTCAAAACATGTTTTTCAGCAGAAATAAACATGTTTCTGCAAGTTTGGTCAACCCCATGTAAGTTATGGGTCAGTAACAGCTCACTTTTCAAAACGTGTTTTTCAGCCCGAAATAAACGCGTTTTTTCAGACAGTTGTATCCCTATGTAACTGCAAGGCTCAGAAGAGCCCACACACTCAGGTCTTAACCCCAGTGTGCTGAAAGTGTCAAAACATGTTTTTCAGCAGAAATAAACATGTTTCTGCAAGTTTGGTCAACCCCATGTAAGTTATGGGTTAGTAACAGCTCACTTTTCAAAACGTGTTTTTCAGCCCGAAATAAACGCGTTTTTTCAGACAGCTGTATCCCTATGTAACTGCAAGGCTCAGAAGAGCCACACACTCAGGTCTTAACCCCAGTGTGCTGAAAGTGTCAAAACATGTTTTTCAGCAGAAATAAACATGTTTCTGCAAGTTTGGTCAACCCCATGTAAGTTATGGGTCAGTAACAGCTCACTTTTCAAAACGTGTTTTCAGCCCGAAATAAACGCGTTTTTTCAGACAGCTGTATCCCTATGTAACTGCAAGGCTCAGAAGAGCCCACACACTCAGGTCTTAACCCCAGTGTGCTGAAAGTGTCAAAACATGTTTTTCAGCAGAAATAAACATGTTTCTGCAAGTTTGGTCAACCCCATGTAACTTATGGGGCAGTAACAGCTCACTTTTCAAAACGTGTTTTTCAGCCCGAAATAAACGCGTTTTTTCAGACAGCTGTATCCCCATGTAACTGCAAGGCTCAGAAGAGCCCACACACTCAGGTCTTAACCCCAGTGTGCTGAAAGTGTCAAAACATGTTTTTCAGCAGAAATAAACATGTTTCTGCAAGTTTGGTCAACCCCATGTAAGTTATGGGTCAGTAACAGCTCACTTTTCAAAACGTGTTTTTCAGCCCGAAATAAACGCGTTTTTTCAGACAGCTGTATCCCTATGTAACTGCAAGGCTCAGAAGAGCCCACACACTCAGGTCTTAACCCCAGTGTGCTGAAAGTGTCAAAACATGTTTCTGCAAGTTTGGTCAACCCCATGTAAGTTATGGGTCAGTAACAGCTCACTTTTCAAAACGTGTTTTTCAGCCCGAAATAAACACGTTTTTTCAGACAGCTGTATCCCTATGTAACTGCAAGGCTCAGAAGAGCCCACACACTCAGGTCTTAACCCCAGTGTGCTGAAAGTGTCAAAACATGTTTTTCAGCAGAAATAAACATGTTTCTGCAAGTTTGGTCAACCCCATGTAAGTTATGGGTCAGTAACAGCTCACTTTTCAAAACGTGTTTTTCAGCCCGAAATAAACACGTTTTTTCAGACAGCTGTATCCCTATGTAACTGCAAGAATCAGAAGAGCCCACACACTCAGGTCTTAACCCAGTGTGCTGAAAGTGTCAAAACATGTTTTTCAGCAGAAATAAACATGTTTCTGCAAGTTTGGGTAACCCCATGTAAGTTATGGGGCAGTAACAGCTCACTTTTCAAAACGTGTTTTTCAGCCCGAAATAAACGCGTTTTTTCAGACAGCTGTATCCCTATGTAACTGCAAGGCTCAGAAGAGCCCACACACTCAGGTCTTAACCCAGTGTGCTGAAAGTGTCAAAACATGTTTTTCAGCAGAAATAAACATGTTTCTGCAAGTTTGGTCAACCCCATGTAACTTATGGGGCAGTAACAGCTCACTTTTCAAAATGTGTTTTTCAGCCCGAAATAAACGCGTTTTTTCAGACAGCTGTATCCCTATGTAACTGCAAGGCTCAGAAGAGCCCACACACTCAGGTCTTAACCCCAGTGTGCTGAAAGTGTCAAAACATGTTTTTCAGCAGAAATAAACATGTTTCTGCAAGTTTGGTCAACCCCATGTAAGTTATGGGTTAGTAACAGCTCACTTTTCAAAACGTGTTTTTTCAGCCCGAAATAAACGCGTTTTTTCAGACAGCTGTATCCCTATGTAACTGCAAGGCTCAGAAGAGCCCACACACTCAGGTCTTAACCCCAGTGTGCTGAAAGTGTCAAAACATGTTTTTCAGCAGAAATAAACATGTTTCTGCAAGTTTGGTCAACCCCATGTAACTAATGGGGCAGTAACAGCTCAATTTTCAAAACGTGTTTTTCAGCCCGAAATAAACACGTTTTTTCAGACAGATGTATCCCTATGTAACTGCAAGGCTCAGAAGAGCCCACACACTCAGGCCTTAACCCCAGTGTGCTGAAAGTGTCAAAACATGTTTTTCAGCAGAAATAAACATGTTTCTGCAAGTTTGGTCAACCCCATGTAAGTTATGGGTCAGTAACAGCTCACTTTTCAAAACGTGTTTTTCAGCCCGAAATAAACGCGTTTTTTCAGACAGCTGTATCCCTATGTAACTGCAAGGCTCAGAAGAGCCCACACACTCAGGTCTTAACCCCAGTGTGCTGAAAGTGTCAAAACATGTTTTTCAGCAGAAATAAACATGTTTCTGCAAGTTTGGTCAACCCCATGTAAGTTATGGGGCAGTAACAGCTCACTTTTCAAAACGTGTTTTTCAGCCCGAAATAAACGCGTTTTTTCAGACAGCTGTATCCCTATGTAACTGCAAGGCTCAGAAGAGCCCACACACTCAGGTCTTAACCCCAGTGTACTGAAAGTGTCAAAACATGTTTTTCAGCAGAAATAAACATGTTTCTGCAAGTTTGGTCAACCCCATGTAAGTTATGGGTCAGTAACAGCTCACTTTTCAAAACGTGTTTTTCAGCCCGAAATAAACGCGTTTTTTCAGACAGCTGTATCCCTATGTAACTGCAAGGCTCAGAAGAGCCCACACACTCAGGTCTTAACCCCAGTGTGCTGAAAGTGTCAAAACATGTTTTTCAGCAGAAATAAACATGTTTCTGCAAGTTTGGTCAAACCCATGTAACTTATGGGGCAGTAACAGCTCACTTTTCAAAACGTGTTTTTCAGCCCGAAATAAACGCGTTTTTTCAGACAGCTGTATCCCTATGTAACTGCAAGGCTCAGAAGAGCCCACACACTCAGGTCTTAACCCCAGTGTGCTGAAAGTGTCAAAACATGTTTTTCAGCAGAAATAAACATGTTTCTGCAAGTTTGGTCAACCCCATGTAAGTTATGGGTCAGTAACAGCTCACTTTTCAAAACGTGTTTTTCAGCCCGAAATAAACACGTTTTTTCAGACAGCTGTATCCCTATGTAACTGCAAGGCTCAGAAGAGCCCACACACTCAGGTCTTAACCCAGTGTGCTGAAAGTGTCAAAACATGTTTTTTCAGCAGAAATAAACATGTTTCTGCAAGTTTGGTCAACCCCATGTAACTTATGGGGCAGTAACAGCTCACTTTTCAAAACGTGTTTTTCAGCCCGAAATAAACGCGTTTTTTCAGACAGCTGTATCCCTATGTAACTGCAAGGCTCAGAAGAGCCCACACACTCAGGTCTTAACCCCCAGTGTGCTGAAAGTGTCAAAAACATGTTTTTCAGCAGAAATAAACATGTTTCTGCAAGTTTGGTCAACCCCATGTAAGTTATGGGTCAGTAACAGCTCACTTTTCAAAACGTGTTTTTCAGCCCGAAATAAACACGTTTTTTCAGACAGCTGTATCCCTATGTAACTGCAAGGCTCAGAAGAGCCCACACACTCAGGTCTTAACCCAGTGTGCTGAAAGTGTCAAAACATGTTTTTCAGCAGAAATAAACATGTTTCTGCAAGTTTGGGTAACCCCATGTAAGTTATGGGGCAGTAACAGCTCACTTTTCAAAAACGTGTTTTTCAGCCCGAAATAACGCGTTTTTTCAGACAGCTGTATCCCTATGTAACTGCAAGGCTCAGAAGAGCCACACACTCAGGTCTTAACCCCAGTGTGCTGAAAGTGTCAAAACATGTTTTTCAGCAGAAATAAACATGTTTCTGCAAGTTTGGTCAACCCCATGTAAGTTTATGGGTCAGTAACAGCTCACTTTTCAAAACGTGTTTTTCAGCCCGAAATAAACACGTTTTTTCAGACAGCTGTATCCCTATGTAACTGCAAGGCTCAGAAGAGACCACACACTCAGGTCTTAACCCCAGTGTGCTGAAAGTGTCAAAACATGTTTTTCAGCAGAAATAAACATGTTTCTGCAAGTTTGGGTAACCCCATGTAAGTTATGGGGCAGTAACAGCTCACTTTTCAAAACGTGTTTTTCAGCCCGAAATAAACGCGTTTTTCAGACAGCTGTATCCCTATGTAACTGCAAGGCTCAGAAGAGCCGACACACTCAGGTCTTAACCCCAGTGTGCTGAAAGTGTCAAAACATGTTTTTCAGCAGAAATAAACATGTTTCTGCAAGTTTGGTCAACCCCATGTAAGTTATGGGTCAGTAACAGCTCACTTTTCAAAACGTGTTTTTCAGCCCGAAATAAACGCGTTTTTCAGACAGCTGTATCCCTATGTAACTGCAAGGCTCAGAAGAGCCCACACACTCAGGTCTTAACCCCAGTGTGCTGAAAGTGTCAAAACATGTTTTTCAGCAGAAATAAACATGTTTCTGCAAGTTTGGTCAACCCCATGTAAGTTATGGGGCAGTAACAGCTCACTTTTCAAAACGTGTTTTTCAGCCCGAAATAAACACGTTTTTTAAGACAGCTGTATCCCTATGTAACTGCAAGGCTCAGAAGAGCCACACACTCAGGTCTTAACCCCAGTGTGCTGAAAGTGTCAAAACATGTTTTTCAGCAGAAATAAACATGTTTCTGCAAGTTTGGTCAACCCCATGCAAGTTATGGGTCAGTAACAGCTCACTTTTCAAAACGTGTTTTTCAGCCCGAAATAAACGCGTTTTTTCAGACAGCTGTATCCCTATGTAACTGCAAGGCTCAGAAGAGCCCACACACTCAGGTCTTAACCCCAGTGTGCTGAAAGTGTCAAAACATGTTTTTCAGCAGAAATAAACATGTTTCTGCAAGTTTGGTCAACCCCATGTAAGTTATGGGGCAGTAACAGCTCACTTTTCAAAACGTGTTTTTAAGCCCGAAATAAACGCGTTTTTTCAGACAGCTGTATCCCTATGTAACTGCAAGGCTCAGAAGAGCCCACACACTCAGGTCTTAACCCCAGTGTACTGAAAGTGTCAAAACATGTTTTTCAGCAGAAATAAACATGTTTCTGCAAGTTTGGTCAACCCCATGTAAGTTATGGGTCAGTAACAGCTCACTTTTCAAAACGTGTTTTTCAGCCCGAAATAAACGCGTTTTTTCAGACAGCTGTATCCCTATGTAACTGCAAGGCTCAGAAGAGCCCACACACTCAGGTCTTAACCCCAGTGTGCTGAAAGTGTCAAAACATGTTTTCAGCAGAAATAAACATGTTTCTGCAAGTTTGGTCAACCCCATGTAAGTTATGGGTCAGTAACAGCTCACTTTTCAAAACGTGTTTTTCAGCCCGAAATAAACGCGTTTTTTCAGACAGTTGTATCCCTATGTAACTGCAAGGCTCAGAAGAGCCCACACACTCAGGTCTTAACCCCAGTGTGCTGAAAGTGTCAAAACATGTTTTTCAGCAGAAATAAACATGTTTCTGCAAGTTTGGTCAACCCCATGTAAGTTATGGGTTAGTAACAGCTCACTTTTCAAAACGTGTTTTTCAGCCCGAAATAAACGCGTTTTTTCAGACAGCTGTATCCCTATGTAACTGCAAGGCTCAGAAGAGCCCACACACTCAGGTCTTAACCCCAGTGTGCTGAAAGTGTCAAAACATGTTTTTCAGCAGAAATAAACATGTTTCTGCAAGTTTGGTCAACCCCATGTAAGTTATGGGTCAGTAACAGCTCACTTTTCAAAACGTGTTTTTCAGCCCGAAATAAACGCGTTTTTTCAGACAGCTGTATCCCTATGTAACTGCAAGGCTCAGAAGAGCCCACACACTCAGGTCTTAACCCCAGTGTGCTGAAAGTGTCAAAACATGTTTTTCAGCAGAAATAAACATGTTTCTGCAAGTTTGGTCAACCCCATGTAACTTATGGGGCAGTAACAGCTCACTTTTCAAAACGTGTTTTTCAGCCCGAAATAAACGCGTTTTTTCAGACAGCTGTATCCCCATGTAACTGCAAGGCTCAGAAGAGCCCACCACACTCAGGTCTTAACCCCAGTGTGCTGAAAGTGTCAAAACATGTTTTTCAGCAGAAATAAACATGTTTCTGCAAGTTTGGTCAACCCCATGTAAGTTATGGGTCAGTAACAGCTCACTTTTCAAAACGTGTTTTTCAGCCCGAAATAAACGCGTTTTTTCAGACAGCTGTATCCCTATGTAACTGCAAGGCTCAGAAGAGCCCACACACTCAGGTCTTAACCCCAGTGTGCTGAAAGTGTCAAAACATGTTTCTGCAAGTTTGGTCAACCCCATGTAAGTTATGGGTCAGTAACAGCTCAATTTTCAAAACGTGTTTTTCAGCCCGAAATAAACGCGTTTTTTCAGACAGCTGTATCCCCTATGTAACTGCAAGGCTCAGAAGAGCCCACACACTCAGGTCTTAACCCCAGTGTGCTGAAAGTGTCAAAACATGTTTTTCAGCAGAAATAAACATGTTTCTGCAAGTTTGGTCAACCCCATGTAAGTTATGGGTTAGTAACAGCTCACTTTTCAAAAAGTGTTTTTCAGCCCGAAATAAACGCGTTTTTTCAGACAGCTGTATCCCTATGTAACTGCAAGGCTCAGAAGAGCCCACACACTCAGGTCTTAACCCCAGTGTGCTGAAAGTGTCAAAACATGTTTTTCAGCAGAAATAAACATGTTTCTGCAAGTTTGGTCAACCCCATGTAACTAATGGGGCAGTAACAGCTCACTTTTCAAAACGTGTTTTTCAGCCCGAAATAAACACGTTTTTTCAGACAGATGTATCCTATGTAACTGCAAGGCTCAGAAGAGCCCACACACTCAGGTCTTAACCCCAGTGTGCTGAAAGTGTCAAAACATGTTTTTCAGCAGAAATAAACATGTTTCTGCAAGTTTGGTCAACCCCATGTAAGTTATGGGTCAGTAACAGCTCACTTTTCAAAACGTGTTTTTCAGCCCGAAATAAACGCGTTTTTTCAGACAGCTGTATCCCTATGTAACTGCAAGGCTCAGAAGACCCACACACTCAGGTCTTAACCCCAGTGTGCTGAAAGTGTCAAAACATGTTTTTCAGCAGAAATAAACATGTTTCTGCAAGTTTGGTCAACCCCATGTAACTAATGGGGCAGTAACAGCTCACTTTTCAAAACGTGTTTTTCAGCCCGAAATAAACACGTTTTTTCAGACAGCTGTATCCCTATGTAACTGCAAGGCTCAGAAGAGCCCACACACTCAGGTCTTAACCCCAGTGTGCTGAAAGTGTCAAAACATGTTTTTCAGCAGAAATAAACATGTTTCTGCAAGTTTGGTCAACCCCATGTAAGTTATGGGTCAGTAACAGCTCACTTTTCAAAACGTGTTTTTCAGCCCGAAATAAACGCGTTTTTTCAGACAGCTGTATCCCTATGTAACTGCAAGGCTCAGAGGGCCCACACACTCAGGTCTTAACCCCAGTGTGCTGAAAGTGTCAAAACATGTTTTTCAGCAGAAATAAACATGTTTCTGCAAGTTTGGTCAACCCCATGTAACTAATGGGGCAGTAACAGCTCACTTTTCAAAACGTGTTTTTCAGCCCGAAATAAACACGTTTTTTCAGACAGCTGTATCCCTATGTAACTGCAAGGCTCAGAAGAGCCCACACACTCAGGTCTTAACCCCAGTGTACTGAAAGTGTCAAAACATGTTTTTCAGCAGAAATAAACATGTTTCTGCAAGTTTGGTCAACCCCATGTAAGTTATGGGTCAGTAACAGCTCACTTTTCAAAACGTGTTTTTCAGCCCGAAATAAACGCGTTTTTTCAGACAGCTGTATCCCTATGTAACTGCAAGGCTCAGAAGAGCCCACACACTCAGGTCTTAACCCCAGTGTGCTGAAAGTGTCAAAACATGTTTTTCAGCAGAAATAAACATGTTTCTGCAAGTTTGGTCAACCCCATGTAAGTTATGGGTCAGTAACAGCTCACTTTTCAAAACGTGTTTTTCAGCCCGAAATAAACGCGTTTTTTCAGACAGCTGTATCCCTATGTAACTGCAAGGCTCAGAAGAGCCCACACACTCAGGTCTTAACCCCAGTGTGCTGAAAGTGTCAAAACATGTTTTTCAGCAGAAATAAACATGTTTCTGCAAGTTTGGTCAACCCCATGTAACTTATGGGGCAGTAACAGCTCACTTTTCAAAACGTGTTTTTCAGCCCGAAATAAACGCGTTTTTTCAGACAGCTGTATCCCTATGTAACTGCAAGGTTCAGAAGAGCCCACACACTCAGGTCTTAACCCCAGTGTGCTGAAAGTGTCAAAACATGTTTTTCAGCAGAAATAAACATGTTTCTGCAAGTTTGGTCAACCCCATGTAAGTTATGGGTCAGTAACAGCTCACTTTTCAAAACGTGTTTTTTAGCCCGAAATAAACACGTTTTTTCAGACAGCTGTATCCCTATGTAACTGCAAGGCTCAGAAGAGCCCACACACTCAGGTCTTAACCCCAGTGTGCTGAAAGTGTCAAAACATGTTTTTCAGCAGAAATAAACATGTTTCTGCAAGTTTGGTCAACCCCATGTAAGTTATGGGTCAGTAACAGCTCACTTTTCAAAACGTGTTTTTCAGCCCGAAATAAACGCGTTTTTTCAGACAGCTGTATCCCTATGTAACTGCAAGGCTCAGAAGAGCCCACACACTCAGGTCTTAACCCCAGTGTGCTGAAAGTGTCAAAACATGTTTTTCAGCAGAAATAAACATGTTTCTGCAAGATTGGTCAACCCCATGTAAGTTATGGGGCAGTAACAGCTCACTTTTCAAAACGTGTTTTTCAGCCCGAAATAAACACGTTTTTTAAGACAGCTGTATCCCTATGTAACTGCAAGGCTCAGAAGAGCCCACACACTCAGGTCTTAACCCCAGTGTGCTGAAAGTGTCAAAACATGTTTTTCAGCAGAAATAAACATGTTTCTGCAAGTTTGGTCAACCCCATGCAAGTTATGGGTCAGTAACAGCTCACTTTTCAAAACGTGTTTTTCAGCCCGAAATAAACGCGTTTTTTCAGACAGCTGTATCCCTATGTAACTGCAAGGCTCAGAAGAGCCCACACACTCAGGTCTTAACCCCAGTGTGCTGAAAGTGTCAAAACATGTTTTTCAGCAGAAATAAACATGTTTCTGCAAGTTTGGTCAACCCCATGTAAGTTATGGGGCAGTAACAGCTCACTTTTCAAAACGTGTTTTTAAGCCCGAAATAAACGCGTTTTTTCAGACAGCTGTATCCCTATGTAACTGCAAGGCTCAGAAGAGCCCACACACTCAGGTCTTAACCCCAGTGTACTGAAAGTGTCAAAACATGTTTTTCAGCAGAAATAAACATGTTTCTGCAAGTTTGGTCAACCCCATGTAAGTTATGGGTCAGTAACAGCTCACTTTTCAAAACGTGTTTTTCAGCCCGAAATAAACGCGTTTTTTCAGACAGCTGTATCCCTATGTAACTGCAAGGCTCAGAAGAGCCCACACACTCAGGTCTTAACCCCAGTGTGCTGAAAGTGTCAAAACATGTTTTTCAGCAGAAATAAACATGTTTCTGCAAGTTTGGTCAACCCCATGTAAGTTATGGGGCAGTAACAGCTCACTTTTCAAAACGTGTTTTTCAGCCCGAAATAAACACGTTTTTTAAGACAGCTGTATCCCTATGTAACTGCAAGGCTCAGAAGAGCCCACACACTCAGGTCTTAACCCCAGTGTGCTGAAAGTGTCAAAACATGTTTTTCAGCAGAAATAAACATGTTTCTGCAAGTTTGGTCAACCCCATGCAAGTTATGGGTCAGTAACAGCTCACTTTTCAAAACGTGTTTTTCAGCCCGAAATAAACGCGTTTTTTCAGACAGCTGTATCCCTATGTAACTGCAAGGCTCAGAAGAGCCCACACACTCAGGTCTTAACCCCAGTGTGCTGAAAGTGTCAAAACATGTTTTTCAGCAGAAATAAACATGTTTCTGCAAGTTTGGTCAACCCCATGTAAGTTATGGGGCAGTAACAGCTCACTTTTCAAAACGTGTTTTTAAGCCCGAAATAAACGCGTTTTTTCAGACAGCTGTATCCCTATGTAACTGCAAGGCTCAGAAGAGCCCACACACTCAGGTCTTAACCCCAGTGTACTGAAAGTGTCAAAACATGTTTTTCAGCAGAAATAAACATGTTTCTGCAAGTTTGGTCAACCCCATGTAAGTTATGGGTCAGTAACAGCTCACTTTTCAAAACGTGTTTTTCAGCCCGAAATAAACGCGTTTTTTCAGACAGCTGTATCCCTATGTAACTGCAAGGCTCAGAAGAGCCCACACACTCAGGTCTTAACCCCAGTGTGCTGAAAGTGTCAAAACATGTTTTTCAGCAGAAATAAACATGTTTCTGCAAGTTTGGTCAACCCCATGTAAGTTATGGGTCAGTAACAGCTCACTTTTCAAAACGTGTTTTTCAGCCCGAAATAAACGCGTTTTTTCAGACAGTTGTATCCCTATGTAACTGCAAGGCTCAGAAGAGCCCACACACTCAGGTCTTAACCCCAGTGTGCTGAAAGTGTCAAAACATGTTTTTCAGCAGAAATAAACATGTTTCTGCAAGTTTGGTCAACCCCATGTAAGTTATGGGTTAGTAACAGCTCACTTTTCAAAACGTGTTTTTCAGCCCGAAATAAACGCGTTTTTTCAGACAGCTGTATCCCTATGTAACTGCAAGGCTCAGAAGAGCCCACACACTCAGGTCTTAACCCCAGTGTGCTGAAAGTGTCAAAACATGTTTTTCAGCAGAAATAAACATGTTTCTGCAAGTTTGGTCAACCCCATGTAAGTTATGGGTCAGTAACAGCTCACTTTTCAAAACGTGTTTTTCAGCCCGAAATAAACGCGTTTTTTCAGACAGCTGTATCCCTATGTAACTGCAAGGCTCAGAAGAGCCCACACACTCAGGTCTTAACCCCAGTGTGCTGAAAGTGTCAAAACATGTTTTTCAGCAGAAATAAACATGTTTCTGCAAGTTTGGTCAACCCCATGTAACTTATGGGGCAGTAACAGCTCACTTTTCAAAACGTGTTTTTCAGCCCGAAATAAACGCGTTTTTTCAGACAGCTGTATCCCCATGTAACTGCAAGGCTCAGAAGAGCCCACACACTCAGGTCTTAACCCCAGTGTGCTGAAAGTGTCAAAACATGTTTTTCAGCAGAAATAAACATGTTTCTGCAAGTTTGGTCAACCCCATGTAAGTTATGGGTCAGTAACAGCTCACTTTTCAAAACGTGTTTTTCAGCCCGAAATAAACGCGTTTTTTCAGACAGCTGTATCCCTATGTAACTGCAAGGCTCAGAAGAGCCCACACACTCAGGTCTTAACCCCAGTGTGCTGAAAGTGTCAAAACATGTTTCTGCAAGTTTGGTCAACCCCATGTAAGTTATGGGTCAGTAACAGCTCAATTTTCAAAACGTGTTTTTCAGCCCGAAATAAACGCGTTTTTTCAGACAGCTGTATCCCTATGTAACTGCAAGGCTCAGAAGAGCCCACACACTCAGGTCTTAACCCCAGTGTGCTGAAAGTGTCAAAACATGTTTTTCAGCAGAAATAAACATGTTTCTGCAAGTTTGGTCAACCCCATGTAAGTTATGGGTTAGTAACAGCTCACTTTTCAAAACGTGTTTTTCAGCCCGAAATAAACGCGTTTTTTCAGACAGCTGTATCCCTATGTAACTGCAAGGCTCAGAAGAGCCCACACACTCAGGTCTTAACCCCAGTGTGCTGAAAGTGTCAAAACATGTTTTTCAGCAGAAATAAACATGTTTCTGCAAGTTTGGTCAACCCCATGTAACTAATGGGGCAGTAACAGCTCACTTTTCAAAACGTGTTTTTCAGCCCGAAATAAACACGTTTTTTCAGACAGATGTATCCCTATGTAACTGCAAGGCTCAGAAGAGCCCACACACTCAGGTCTTAACCCCAGTGTGCTGAAAGTGTCAAAACATGTTTTTCAGCAGAAATAAACATGTTTCTGCAAGTTTGGTCAACCCCATGTAAGTTATGGGTCAGTAACAGCTCACTTTTCAAAACGTGTTTTTCAGCCCGAAATAAACGCGTTTTTTCAGACAGCTGTATCCCTATGTAACTGCAAGGCTCAGAAGACCCACACACTCAGGTCTTAACCCCAGTGTGCTGAAAGTGTCAAAACATGTTTTTCAGCAGAAATAAACATGTTTCTGCAAGTTTGGCCAACCCCATGTAACTAATGGGGCAGTAACAGCTCACTTTTCAAAACGTGTTTTTCAGCCCGAAATAAACACGTTTTTTCAGACAGCTGTATCCCTATGTAACTGCAAGGCTCAGAAGAGCCCACACACTCAGGTCTTAACCCCAGTGTGCTGAAAGTGTCAAAACATGTTTTTCAGCAGAAATAAACATGTTTCTGCAAGTTTGGTCAACCCCATGTAAGTTATGGGTCAGTAACAGCTCACTTTTCAAAACGTGTTTTTCAGCCCGAAATAAACGCGTTTTTTCAGACAGCTGTATCCCTATGTAACTGCAAGGCTCAGAAGAGCCCACACACTCAGGTCTTAACCCCAGTGTGCTGAAAGTGTCAAAACATGTTTTTCAGCAGAAATAAACATGTTTCTGCAAGTTTGGTCAACCCCATGTAACTAATGGGGCAGTAACAGCTCACTTTTCAAAACGTGTTTTTCAGCCCGAAATAAACACGTTTTTTCAGACAGCTGTATCCCTATGTAACTGCAAGGCTCAGAAGAGCCCACACACTCAGGTCTTAACCCCAGTGTACTGAAAGTGTCAAAACATGTTTTTCAGCAGAAATAAACATGTTTCTGCAAGTTTGGTCAACCCCATGTAAGTTATGGGTCAGTAACAGCTCACTTTTCAAAACGTGTTTTTCAGCCCGAAATAAACGCGTTTTTTCAGACAGCTGTATCCCTATGTAACTGCAAGGCTCAGAAGAGCCCACACACTCAGGTCTTAACCCCAGTGTGCTGAAAGTGTCAAAACATGTTTTTCAGCAGAAATAAACATGTTTCTGCAAGTTTGGTCAACCCCATGTAAGTTATGGGTCAGTAACAGCTCACTTTTCAAAACGTGTTTTTCAGCCCGAAATAAACGCGTTTTTTCAGACAGCTGTATCCCTATGTAACTGCAAGGCTCAGAAGAGCCCACACACTCAGGTCTTAACCCCAGTGTGCTGAAAGTGTCAAAACATGTTTTTCAGCAGAAATAAACATGTTTCTGCAAGTTTGGTCAACCCCATGTAACTTATGGGGCAGTAACAGCTCACTTTTCAAAACGTGTTTTTCAGCCCGAAATAAACGCGTTTTTTCAGACAGCTGTATCCCTATGTAACTGCAAGGTTCAGAAGAGCCCACACACTCAGGTCTTAACCCCAGTGTGCTGAAAGTGTCAAAACATGTTTTTCAGCAGAAATAAACATGTTTCTGCAAGTTTGGTCAACCCCATGTAAGTTATGGGTCAGTAACAGCTCACTTTTCAAAACGTGTTTTTTAGCCCGAAATAAACACGTTTTTTCAGACAGCTGTATCCCTATGTAACTGCAAGGCTCAGAAGAGCCCACACACTCAGGTCTTAACCCCAGTGTGCTGAAAGTGTCAAAACATGTTTTTCAGCAGAAATAAACATGTTTCTGCAAGTTTGGTCAACCCCATGTAAGTTATGGGTCAGTAACAGCTCACTTTTCAAAACGTGTTTTTCAGCCCGAAATAAACGCGTTTTTTCAGACAGCTGTATCCCTATGTAACTGCAAGGCTCAGAAGAGCCCACACACTCAGGTCTTAACCCCAGTGTGCTGAAAGTGTCAAAACATGTTTTTCAGCAGAAATAAACATGTTTCTGCAAGATTGGTCAACCCCATGTAAGTTATGGGGCAGTAACAGCTCACTTTTCAAAACGTGTTTTTCAGCCCGAAATAAACACGTTTTTTAAGACAGCTGTATCCCTATGTAACTGCAAGGCTCAGAAGAGCCCACACACTCAGGTCTTAACCCCAGTGTGCTGAAAGTGTCAAAACATGTTTTTCAGCAGAAATAAACATGTTTCTGCAAGTTTGGTCAACCCCATGCAAGTTATGGGTCAGTAACAGCTCACTTTTCAAAACGTGTTTTTCAGCCCGAAATAAACGCGTTTTTTCAGACAGCTGTATCCCTATGTAACTGCAAGGCTCAGAAGAGCCCACACACTCAGGTCTTAACCCCAGTGTGCTGAAAGTGTCAAAACATGTTTTTCAGCAGAAATAAACATGTTTCTGCAAGTTTGGTCAACCCCATGTAAGTTATGGGGCAGTAACAGCTCACTTTTCAAAACGTGTTTTTAAGCCCGAAATAAACGCGTTTTTTCAGACAGCTGTATCCCTATGTAACTGCAAGGCTCAGAAGAGCCCACACACTCAGGTCTTAACCCCAGTGTACTGAAAGTGTCAAAACATGTTTTTCAGCAGAAATAAACATGTTTCTGCAAGTTTGGTCAACCCCATGTAAGTTATGGGTCAGTAACAGCTCACTTTTCAAAACGTGTTTTTCAGCCCGAAATAAACGCGTTTTTTCAGACAGCTGTATCCCTATGTAACTGCAAGGCTCAGAAGAGCCCACACACTCAGGTCTTAACCCCAGTGTGCTGAAAGTGTCAAAACATGTTTTTCAGCAGAAATAAACATGTTTCTGCAAGTTTGGTCAACCCCATGTAAGTTATGGGGCAGTAACAGCTCACTTTTCAAAACGTGTTTTTCAGCCCGAAATAAACACGTTTTTTAAGACAGCTGTATCCCTATGTAACTGCAAGGCTCAGAAGAGCCCACACACTCAGGTCTTAACCCCAGTGTGCTGAAAGTGTCAAAACATGTTTTTCAGCAGAAATAAACATGTTTCTGCAAGTTTGGTCAACCCCATGCAAGTTATGGGTCAGTAACAGCTCACTTTTCAAAACGTGTTTTTCAGCCCGAAATAAACGCGTTTTTTCAGACAGCTGTATCCCTATGTAACTGCAAGGCTCAGAAGAGCCCATACACTCAGGTCTTAACCCCAGTGTGCTGAAAGTGTCAAAACATGTTTTTCAGCAGAAATAAACATGTTTCTGCAAGTTTGGTCAACCCCATGTAAGTTATGGGGCAGTAACAGCTCACTTTTCAAAACGTGTTTTTAAGCCCGAAATAAACGCGTTTTTTCAGACAGCTGTATCCCTATGTAACTGCAAGGCTCAGAAGAGCCCACACACTCAGGTCTTAACCCCAGTGTACTGAAAGTGTCAAAACATGTTTTTCAGCAGAAATAAACATGTTTCTGCAAGTTTGGTCAACCCCATGTAAGTTATGGGTCAGTAACAGCTCACTTTTCAAAACGTGTTTTTCAGCCCGAAATAAACGCGTTTTTTCAGACAGCTGTATCCCTATGTAACTGCAAGGCTCAGAAGAGCCCACACACTCAGGTCTTAACCCCAGTGTGCTGAAAGTGTCAAAACATGTTTTTCAGCAGAAATAAACATGTTTCTGCAAGTTTGGTCAACCCCATGTAAGTTATGGGTCAGTAACAGCTCACTTTTCAAAACGTGTTTTTCAGCCCGAAATAAACGCGTTTTTTCAGACAGTTGTATCCCTATGTAACTGCAAGGCTCAGAAGAGCCCACACACTCAGGTCTTAACCCCAGTGTGCTGAAAGTGTCAAAACATGTTTTTCAGCAGAAATAAACATGTTTCTGCAAGTTTGGTCAACCCCATGTAAGTTATGGGTCAGTAACAGCTCACTTTTCAAAACGTGTTTTTCAGCCCGAAATAAACGCGTTTTTTCAGACAGCTGTATCCCTATGTAACTGCAAGGCTCAGAAGAGCCCACACACTCAGGTCTTAACCCCAGTGTGCTGAAAGTGTCAAAACATGTTTCTGCAAGTTTGGTCAACCCCATGTAAGTTATGGGTCAGTAACAGCTCAATTTTCAAAACGTGTTTTTCAGCCCGAAATAAACGCGTTTTTTCAGACAGCTGTATCCCTATGTAACTGCAAGGCTCAGAAGAGCCCACACACTCAGGTCTTAACCCCAGTGTGCTGAAAGTGTCAAAACATGTTTTTCAGCAGAAATAAACATGTTTCTGCAAGTTTGGTCAACCCCATGTAAGTTATGGGTCAGTAACAGCTCACTTTTCAAAACGTGTTTTTCAGCCCGAAATAAACGCGTTTTTTCAGACAGCTGTATCCCTATGTAACTGCAAGGCTCAGAAGAGCCCACACACTCAGGTCTTAACCCCAGTGTGCTGAAAGTGTCAAAACATGTTTCTGCAAGTTTGGTCAACCCCATGTAAGTTATGGGTCAGTAACAGCTCAATTTTCAAAACGTGTTTTTCAGCCCGAAATAAACGCGTTTTTTCAGACAGCTGTATCCCTATGTAACTGCAAGGCTCAGAAGAGCCCACACACTCAGGTCTTAACCCCAGTGTGCTGAAAGTGTCAAAACATGTTTTTCAGCAGAAATAAACATGTTTCTGCAAGTTTGGTCAACCCCATGTAAGTTATGGGTTAGTAACAGCTCACTTTTCAAAACGTGTTTTTCAGCCCGAAATAAACGCGTTTTTTCAGACAGCTGTATCCCTATGTAACTGCAAGGCTCAGAAGAGCCCACACACTCAGGTCTTAACCCCAGTGTGCTGAAAGTGTCAAAACATGTTTTTCAGCAGAAATAAACATGTTTCTGCAAGTTTGGTCAACCCCATGTAACTAATGGGGCAGTAACAGCTCACTTTTCAAAACGTGTTTTTCAGCCCGAAATAAACACGTTTTTTCAGACAGATGTATCCCTATGTAACTGCAAGGCTCAGAAGAGCCCACACACTCAGGTCTTAACCCCAGTGTGCTGAAAGTGTCAAAACATGTTTTTCAGCAGAAATAAACATGTTTCTGCAAGTTTGGTCAACCCCATGTAAGTTATGGGTCAGTAACAGCTCACTTTTCAAAACGTGTTTTTCAGCCCGAAATAAACGCGTTTTTTCAGACAGCTGTATCCCTATGTAACTGCAAGGCTCAGAAGACCCACACACTCAGGTCTTAACCCCAGTGTGCTGAAAGTGTCAAAACATGTTTTTCAGCAGAAATAAACATGTTTCTGCAAGTTTGGTCAACCCCATGTAACTAATGGGGCAGTAACAGCTCACTTTTCAAAACGTGTTTTTCAGCCCGAAATAAACACGTTTTTTCAGACAGCTGTATCCCTATGTAACTGCAAGGCTCAGAAGAGCCCACACACTCAGGTCTTAACCCCAGTGTGCTGAAAGTGTCAAAACATGTTTTTCAGCAGAAATAAACATGTTTCTGCAAGTTTGGTCAACCCCATGTAAGTTATGGGTCAGTAACAGCTCACTTTTCAAAACGTGTTTTTCAGCCCGAAATAAACGCGTTTTTTCAGACAGCTGTATCCCTATGTAACTGCAAGGCTCAGAAGAGCCCACAAACTCAGGTCTTAACCCCAGTGTACTGAAAGTGTCAAAACATGTTTTTCAGCAGAAATAAACATGTTTCTGCAAGTTTGGTCAACCCCATGTAAGTTATGGGTCAGTAACAGCTCACTTTTCAAAACGTGTTTTTCAGCCCGAAATAAACGCGTTTTTTCAGACAGCTGTATCTCTATGTAACTGCAAGGCTCAGAAGAGCCCACACACTCAGGTCTTAACCCCAGTGTGCTGAAAGTGTCAAAACATGTTTTTCAGCAGAAATAAACATGTTTCTGCAAGTTTGGACAACCCCATGTAAGTTATGGGTCAGTAACAGCTCACTTTTCAAAACGTGTTTTTCAGCCCGAAATAAACGCGTTTTTTCAGACAGCTGTATCCCTATGTAACTGCAAGGCTCAGAAGAGCCCACACACTCAGGTCTTAACCCCAGTGTGCTGAAAGTGTCAAAACATGTTTTTCAGCAGAAATAAACATGTTTCTGCAAGTTTGGTCAACCCCATGTAAGTTATGGGTCAGTAACAGCTCACTTTTCAAAACGTGTTTTTCAGCCCGAAATAAACGCGTTTTTTCAGACAGCTGTATCCCTATGTAACTGCAAGGCTCAGAAGAGCCCACACACTCAGGTCTTAACCCCAGTGTGCTGAAAGTGTCAAAACATGTTTTTCAGCAGAAATAAACATGTTTCTGCAAGTTTGGTCAACCCCATGTAAGTTATGGGTCAGTAACAGCTCACTTTTCAAAACGTGTTTTTCAGCCCGAAATAAACGCGTTTTTTCAGACAGCTGTATCCCTATGTAACTGCAAGGCTCAGAAGAGCCCACACACTCAGGTCTTAACCCCAGTGTGCTGAAAGTGTCAAAACATGTTTTTCAGCAGAAATAAACATGTTTCTGCAAGTTTGGTCAACCCCATGTAACTAATGGGGCAGTAACAGCTCACTTTTCAAAACGTGTTTTTCAGCCCGAAATAAACGCGTTTTTTCAGACAGCTGTATCCCTATGTAACTGCAAGGCTCAGAAGAGCCCACACACTCAGGTCTTAACCCCAGTGTGCTGAAAGTGTCAAAACATGTTTTTCAGCAGAAATAAACATGTTTCTGCAAGTTTGGTCAACCCCATGTAACTTATGGGGCAGTAACAGCTCACTTTTCAAAACGTGTTTTTCAGCCCGAAATAAACACGTTTTTTCAGACAGCTGTATCCCTATGTAACTGCAAGGCTCAGAAGAGCCCACACACTCAGGTCTTAACCCCAGTGTGCTGAAAGTGTCAAAACATGTTTTTCAGCAGAAATAAACATGTTTCTGCAAGTTTGGTCAACCCCATGTAAGTTATGGGTCAGTAACAGCTCACTTTTCAAAACGTGTTTTTCAGCCCGAAATAAACGCGTTTTTTCAGACAGCTGTATCCCTATGTAACTGCAAGGCTGAGAAGAGCCCACACACTCAGGTCTTAACCCCACTGTGCTGAAAGTGTCAAAACATGTTTTTCAGCAGAAATAAACATGTTTCTGCAAGTTTGGTCAACCCCATGTAAGTTATGGGTCAGTAACAGCTCACTTTTCAAAACGTGTTTTTCAGCCCGAAATAAACGCGTTTTTTCAGACAGCTGTATCCCTATGTAACTGCAAGGCTCAGAAGAGCCCACACACTCAGGTCTTAACCCCAGTGTGCTGAAAGTGTCAAAACATGTTTTTCAGCAGAAATAAACATGTTTCTGCAAGTTTGGTCAACCCCATGTAAGTTATGGGGCAGTAACAGCTCACTTTTCAAAACGTGTTTTTCAGCCCGAAATAAACGCGTTTTTTCAGACAGCTGTATCCCTATGTAACTGCAAGGCTCAGAAGAGCCCACACACTCAGGTCTTAACCCCAGTGTGCTGAAAGTGTCAAAACATGTTTTTCAGCAGAAATAAACATGTTTCTGCAAGTTTGGTCAACCCCATGTAACTTATGGGGCAGTAACAGCTCACTTTTCAAAACGTGTTTTTCAGCCCGAAATAAACGCGTTTTTTCAGACAGCTGTATCCCTATGTAACTGCAAGGCTCAGAAGAGCCCACACACTCAGGTCTTAACCCCAGTGTGCTGAAAGTGTCAAAACATGTTTTTCAGCAGAAATAAACATGTTTCTGCAAGTTTGGTCAACCCCATGTAAGTTATGGGTCAGTAACAGCTCACTTTTCAAAACGTGTTTTTCAGCCCGAAATAAACACGTTTTTTCAGACAGCTGTATCCCTATGTAACTGCAAGGCTCAGAAGAGCCCACACACTCAGGTCTTAACCCCAGTGTGCTGAAAGTGTCAAAACATGTTTTTCAGCAGAAATAAACATGTTTCTGCAAGTTTGGGTAACCCCATGTAAGTTATGGGGCAGTAACAGCTCACTTTTCAAAACGTGTTTTTCAGCCCGAAATAAACGCGTTTTTTCAGACAGCTGTATCCCTATGTATCTGCAAGGCTCAGAAGAGCTCACACACTCAGGTCTTAACCCCAGTGTGCTGAAAGTGTCAAAACATGTTTTTCAGCAGAAATAAACATGTTTCTGCAAGTTTGGTCAACCCCATGTAAGTTATGGGTCAGTAACAGCTCACTTTTCAAAACGTGTTTTTCAGCCCGAAATAAACGCGTTTTTTCAGACAGCTGTATCCCTATGTAACTGCAAGGCTCAGAAGAGCCCACACACTCAGGTCTTAACCCCAGTGTGCTGAAAGTGTCAAAACATGTTTTTCAGCAGAAATAAACATGTTTCTGCAAGTTTGGTCAACCCCATGTAAGTTATGGGTCAGTAACAGCTCACTTTTCAAAACGTGTTTTTCAGCCCGAAATAAACGCGTTTTTTCAGACAGCTGTATCCCTATGTAACTGCAAGGCTCAGAAGAGCCCACACACTCAGGTCTTAACCCCAGTGTGCTGAAAGTGTCAAAACATGTTTTTCAGCAGAAATAAACATGTTTCTGCAAGTTTGGTCAACCCCATGTAAGTTATGGGTCAGTAACAGCTCACTTTTCAAAACGTGTTTTTCAGCCCGAAATAAACGCGTTTTTTCAGACAGCTGTATCCCTATGTAACTGCAAGGCTCAGAAGAGCCCACACACTCAGGTCTTAACCCCACTGTGCTGAAAGTGTCAAAACATGTTTTTCAGCAGAAATAAACATGTTTCTGCAAGTTTGGTCAACCCCATGTAAGTTATGGGTCAGTAACAGCTCACTTTTCAAAACGTGTTTTTCAGCCCGAAATAAACGCGTTTTTTCAGACAGCTGTATCCCTATGTAACTGCAAGGCTCAGAAGAGCCCACACACTCAGGTCTTAACCCCAGTGTGCTGAAAGTGTCAAAACATGTTTTTCAGCAGAAATAAACATGTTTCTGCAAGTTTGGTCAACCCCATGTAAGTTATGGGGCAGTAACAGCTCACTTTTCAAAACGTGTTTTTCAGCCCGAAATAAACGCGTTTTTTCAGACAGCTGTATCCCTATGTAACTGCAAGGCTCAGAAGAGCCCACACACTCAGGTCTTAACCCCAGTGTACTGAAAGTGTCAAAACTTGTTTTTCAGCAGAAATAAACATGTTTCTGCAAGTTTGGTCAACCCCATGTAAGTTATGGGTCAGTAACAGCTCACTTTTCAAAACGTGTTTTTCAGCCCGAAATAAACGCGTTTTTTCAGACAGCTGTATCCCTATGTAACTGCAAGGCTCAGGAGAGCCCACACACTCAGGTCTTAACCCCAGTGTGCTGAAAGTGTCAAAACATGTTTTTCAGCAGAAATAAACATGTTTCTGCAAGTTTGGTCAACCCCATGTAACTTATGGGGCAGTAACAGCTCACTTTTCAAAACGTGTTTTTCAGCCCGAAATAAACGCGTTTTTTCAGACAGCTGTATCCCTATGTAACTGCAAGGCTCAGAAGACCCAACACACTCAGGTCTTAACCCCAGTGTGCTGAAAGTGTCAAAACATGTTTTTCAGCAGAAATAAACATGTTTCTGCAAGTTTGGTTAACCCCATGTAAGTTATGGGTCAGTAACAGCTCACTTTTCAAAACGTGTTTTTCAGCCCGAAATAAACACGTTTTTTCAGACAGCTGTATCCCTATGTAACTGCAAGGCTCAGAAGAGCCCACACACTCAGGTCTTAACCCCAGTGTGCTGAAAGTGTCAAAACATGTTTTTCAGCAGAAATAAACATGTTTCTGCAAGTTTGGGTAACCCCATGTAAGTTATGGGGCAGTAACAGCTCACTTTTCAAAACGTGTTTTTCAGCCCGAAATAAACGCGTTTTTCAGACAGCTGTATCCCTATGTAACTGCAAGGCTCAGAAGAGCCCACACACTCAGGTCTTAACCCCAGTGTGCTGAAAGTGTCAAAACATGTTTTTCAGCAGAAATAAACATGTTTCTGCAAGTTTGGTTAACCCCAGGTAAGTTATGGGTCAGTAACAGCTCACTTTTCAAAACGTGTTTTTCAGCCCGAAATAAACACGTTTTTTCAGACAGCTGTATCCCTATGTAACTGCAAGGCTCAGAAGAGCCCACACACTCAGGTCTTAACCCCACTGTGCTGAAAGTGTCAAAACATGTTTTTCAGCAGAAATAAACATGTTTCTGCAAGTTTGGTCAACCCCATGTAACTTATGGGGCAGTAACAGCTCACTTTTCAAAACGTGTTTTTCAGCCCGAAATAAACGCGTTTTTTCAGACAGCTGTATCCCTATGTAACTGCAAGGCTCAGAAGAGCCCACACACTCAGGTCTTAACCCCAGTGTGCTGAAAGTGTCAAAACATGTTTTTCAGCAGAAATAAACATGTTTCTGCAAGTTTGGTCAACCCCATGTAACTTATGGGGCAGTAACAGCTCACTTTTCAAAACGTGTTTTTCAGCCCGAAATAAACACGTTTTTTCAGACAGCTGTATCCCTATGTAACTGCAAGGCTCAGAAGAGCCCACACACTCAGGTCTTAACCCCAGTGTGCTGAAAGTGTCAAAACATGTTTTTCAGCAGAAATAAACATGTTTCTGCAAGTTTGGTCAACCCCATGTAAGTTATGGGTCAGTAACAGCTCACTTTTCAAAACGTGTTTTTCAGCCCGAAATAAACGCGTTTTTTCAGACAGCTGTATCCCTATGTAACTGCAAGGCTCAGAAGAGCCCACACATTCAGGTCTTAACCCCAGTGTGCTGAAAGTGTCAAAACATGTTTTTCAGCAGAAATAAACATGTTTCTGCAAGTTTGGTTAACCCCATGTAAGTTATGGGTCAGTAACTGCTCACTTTTCAAAACGTGTTTTTCAGCCCGAAATAAACGCGTTTTTTCAGACAGTTGTATCCCTATGTAACTGCAAGGCTCAGAAGAGCCCACACACTCAGGTCTTAACCCCAGTGTACTGAAAGTGTCAAAACATGTTTTTCAGCAGAAATAAACATGTTTCTGCAAGTTTGGTCAACCACATGTAAGTTATGGGGCAGTAACAGCTCACTTTTCAAAACGTGTTTTTCAGCCCGAAATAAACGCGTTTTTTCAGACAGCTGTATCCCTATGTAACTGCAAGGTTCAGAAGAGCCCACACACTCAGGTCTTAACCCCAGTGTGCTGAAAGTGTCAAAACATGTTTTTCAGCAGAAATAAACATGTTTCTGCAAGTTTGGTCAACCCCATGTAAGTTATGGGGCAGTAACAGCTCACTTTTCAAAACGTGTTTTTCAGCCCGAAATAAACGCGTTTTTTCAGACAGCTGTATCCCTATGTAACTGCAAGGCTCAGAAGAGCCCACACACTCAGGTCTTAACCCCAGTGTGCTGAAAGTGTCAAAACATGTTTTTCAGCAGAAATAAACATGTTTCTGCAAGTTTGGTCAACCCCATGTAAGTTATGGGGCAGTAACAGCTCACTTTTCAAAACGTGTTTTTCAGCCCGAAATAAACGCGTTTTTTCAGACAGCTGTATCCCTATGTAACTGCAAGGCTCAGAAGAGCCCACACACTCAGGTCTTAACCCCAGTGTGCTGAAAGTGTCAAAACATGTTTTTCAGCAGAAATAAACATGTTTCTGCAAGTTTGGTCAACCCCATGTAACTTATGGGGCAGTAACAGCTCACTTTTCAAAACGTGTTTTTCAGCCCGAAATAAACACGTTTTTTCAGACAGCTGTATCCCTATGTAACTGCAAGGCTCAGAAGAGCCCACACACTCAGGTCTTAACCCCAGTGTGCTGAAAGTGTCAAAACATGTTTTTCAGCAGAAATAAACATGTTTCTGCAAGTTTGGTCAACCCCATGTAAGTTATGGGGCAGTAACAGCTCACTTTTCAAAACGTGTTTTTCAGCCCGAAATAAACGCGTTTTTTCAGACAGCTGTATCCCTATGTAACTGCAAGGCTCAGAAGAGCCCACACACTCAGGTCTTAACCCCAGTGTGCTGAAAGTGTCAAAACATGTTTTTCAGCAGAAATAAACATGTTTCTGCAAGTTTGGTCAACCCCATGTAACTAATGGGGCAGTAACAGCTCACTTTTCAAAACGTGTTTTTCAGCCCGAAATAAACACGTTTTTTCAGACAGCTGTATCCCTATGTAACTGCAAGGCTCAGAAGAGCCCACACACTCAGGTCTTAACCCCAGTGTGCTGAAAGTGTCAAAACATGTTTTTCAGCAGAAATAAACATGTTTCTGCAAGTTTGGTCAACCCCATGTAAGTTATGGGTCAGTAACAGCTCACTTTTCAAAACGTGTTTTTCAGCCCGAAATAAACGCGTTTTTTCAGACAGCTGTATCCCTATGTAACTGCAAGGCTCAGAAGAGCCCACACACTCAGGTCTTAACCCCAGTGTGCTGAAAGTGTCAAAACATGTTTTTCAGCAGAAATAAACATGTTTCTGCAAGTTTGGTCAACCCCATGTAACTAATGGGGCAGTAACAGCTCACTTTTCAAAACGTGTTTTTCAGCCCGAAATAAACACGTTTTTTCAGACAGCTGTATCCCTATGTAACTGCAAGGCTCAGAAGAGCCCACACACTCAGGTCTTAACCCCAGTGTGCTGAAAGTGTCAAAACATGTTTTTCAGCAGAAATAAACATGTTTCTGCAAGTTTGGTCAACCCCATGTAACTAATGGGGCAGTAACAGCTCACTTTTCAAAACGTGTTTTTCAGCCCGAAATAAACGCGTTTTTTCAGACAGCTGTATCCCTATGTAACTGCAAGGCTCAGAAGAGCCCACACACTCAGGTCTTAACCCCAGTGTGCTGAAAGTGTCAAAACATGTTTTTCAGCAGAAATAAACATGTTTCTGCAAGTTTGGTCAACCCCATGTAAGTTATGGGTCAGTAACAGCTCACTTTTCAAAACGTGTTTTTCAGCCCGAAATAAACGCGTTTTTTCAGACAGCTGTATCCCTATGTAACTGCAAGGCTCAGAAGAGCCCACACACTCAGGTCTTAACCCCAGTGTGCTGAAAGTGTCAAAACATGTTTTTCAGCAGAAATAAACATGTTTCTGCAAGTTTGGTCAACCCCATGTAACTTATGGGGCAGTAACAGCTCACTTTTCAAAACGTGTTTTTCAGCCCGAAATAAACACGTTTTTTCAGACAGCTGTATCCCTATGTAACTGCAAGGCTCAGAAGAGCCCACACACTCAGGTCTTAACCCCAGTGTGCTGAAAGTTCAAAACATGTTTTTCAGCAGAAATAAACATGTTTCTGCAAGTTTGGTCAACCCCATGTAAGTTATGGGTCAGTAACAGCTCACTTTTCAAAACGTGTTTTTCAGCCCGAAATAAACGCGTTTTTTCAGACAGCTGTATCCCTATGTAACTGCAAGGCTCAGAAGAGCCCACACACTCAGGTCTTAACCCCAGTGTGCTGAAAGTGTCAAAACATGTTTTTCAGCAGAAATAAACATGTTTCTGCAAGTTTGGTCAACCCCATGTAAGTTATGGGTCAGTAACAGCTCACTTTTCAAAACGTGTTTTTCAGCCCGAAATAAACGCGTTTTTTCAGACAGCTGTATCCCTATGTAACTGCAAGGCTCAGAAGAGCCCACACACTCAGGTCTTAACCCCAGTGTGCTGAAAGTGTCAAAACATGTTTTTCAGCAGAAATAAACATGTTTCTGCAAGTTTGGTCAACCCCATGTAAGTTATGGGTCAGTAACAGCTCACTTTTCAAAACGTGTTTTTCAGCCCGAAATAAACGCGTTTTTTCAGACAGCTGTATCCCTATGTAACTGCAAGGCTCAGAAGAGCCCACACACTCAGGTCTTAACCCCACTGTGCTGAAAGTGTCAAAACATGTTTTTCAGCAGAAATAAACATGTTTCTGCAAGTTTGGTCAACCCCATGTAAGTTATGGGTCAGTAACAGCTCACTTTTCAAAACGTGTTTTTCAGCCCGAAATAAACGCGTTTTTTCAGACAGCTGTATCCCTATGTAACTGCAAGGCTCAGAAGAGCCCACACACTCAGGTCTTAACCCCAGTGTGCTGAAAGTGTCAAAACATGTTTTTCAGCAGAAATAAACATGTTTCTGCAAGTTTGGTCAACCCCATGTAAGTTATGGGGCAGTAACAGCTCACTTTTCAAAACGTGTTTTTCAGCCCGAAATAAACGCGTTTTTTCAGACAGCTGTATCCCTATGTAACTGCAAGGCTCAGAAGAGCCCACACACTCAGGTCTTAACCCCAGTGTACTGAAAGTGTCAAAACATGTTTTTCAGCAGAAATAAACATGTTTCTGCAAGTTTGGTCAACCCCATGTAAGTTATGGGTCAGTAACAGCTCACTTTTCAAAACGTGTTTTTCAGCCCGAAATAAACGCGTTTTTTCAGACAGCTGTATCTCTATGTAACTGCAAGGCTCAGAAGAGCCCACACACTCAGGTCTTAACCCCAGTGTGCTGAAAGTGTCAAAACATGTTTTTCAGCAGAAATAAACATGTTTCTGCAAGTTTGGACAACCCCATGTAAGTTATGGGTCAGTAACAGCTCACTTTTCAAAACGTGTTTTTCAGCCCGAAATAAACGCGTTTTTTCAGACAGCTGTATCCCTATGTAACTGCAAGGCTCAGAAGAGCCCACACACTCAGGTCTTAACCCCAGTGTGCTGAAAGTGTCAAAACATGTTTTTCAGCAGAAATAAATATGTTTCTGCAAGTTTGGTCAACCCCATGTAAGTTATGGGTCAGTAACAGCTCACTTTTCAAAACGTGTTTTTCAGCCCGAAATAAACGCGTTTTTTCAGACAGCTG
Organism: Lepisosteus oculatus; assembly: GCF_040954835.1. NCBI lineage: Eukaryota > Metazoa > Chordata > Actinopteri > Semionotiformes > Lepisosteidae > Lepisosteus > Lepisosteus oculatus. Next base: position 44,246 of record NW_027167953.1, on the reverse strand, counting down.
TATCCCTATGTAACTGCAAGGCTCAGAAGAGCCCACACACTCAGGTCTTAACCCCACTGTGCTGAAAGTGTCAAAACATGTTTTTCAGCAGAAATAAACATGTTTCTGCAAGTTTGGTCAACCCCATGTAAGTTATGGGTCAGTAACAGCTCACTTTTCAAAACGTGTTTTTCAGCCCGAAATAAACGCGTTTTTTCAGACAGCTGTATCCCTATGTAACTGCAAGGCTCAGAAGAGCCCACACACTCAGGTCTTAACCCCAGTGTGCTGAAAGTGTCAAAACATGTTTTTCAGCAGAAATAAACATGTTTCTGCAAGTTTGGTCAACCCCATGTAAGTTATGGGGCAGTAACAGCTCACTTTTCAAAACGTGTTTTTCAGCCCGAAATAAACGCGTTTTTTCAGACAGCTGTATCCCTATGTAACTGCAAGGCTCAGAAGAGCCCACACACTCAGGTCTTAACCCCAGTGTACTGAAAGTGTCAAAACTTGTTTTTCAGCAGAAATAAACATGTTTCTGCAAGTTTGGTCAACCCCATGTAAGTTATGGGTCAGTAACAGCTCACTTTTCAAAACGTGTTTTTCAGCCCGAAATAAACGCGTTTTTTCAGACAGCTGTATCCCTATGTAACTGCAAGGCTCAGAAGAGCCCACACACTCAGGTCTTAACCCCAGTGTGCTGAAAGTGTCAAAACATGTTTTTCAGCAGAAATAAACATGTTTCTGCAAGTTTGGTCAACCCCATGTAACTTATGGGGCAGTAACAGCTCACTTTTCAAAACGTGTTTTTCAGCCCGAAATAAACGCGTTTTTTCAGACAGCTGTATCCCTATGTAACTGCAAGGCTCAGAAGAGCCCACACACTCAGGTCTTAACCCCAGTGTGCTGAAAGTGTCAAAACATGTTTTTCAGCAGAAATAAACATGTTTCTGCAAGTTTGGTTAACCCCATGTAAGTTATGGGTCAGTAACAGCTCACTTTTCAAAACGTGTTTTTCAGCCCGAAATAAACACGTTTTTTCAGACAGCTGTATCCCTATGTAACTGCAAGGCTCAGAAGAGCCCACACACTCAGGTCTTAACCCCAGTGTGCTGAAAGTGTCAAAACATGTTTTTCAGCAGAAATAAACATGTTTCTGCAAGTTTGGGTAACCCCATGTAAGTTATGGGGCAGTAACAGCTCACTTTTCAAAACGTGTTTTTCAGCCCGAAATAAACGCGTTTTTCAGACAGCTGTATCCCTATGTAACTGCAAGGCTCAGAAGAGCCCACACACTCAGGTCTTAACCCCAGTGTGCTGAAAGTGTCAAAACATGTTTTTCAGCAGAAATAAACATGTTTCTGCAAGTTTGGTTAACCCCATGTAAGTTATGGGTCAGTAACTGCTCACTTTTCAAAACGTGTTTTTCAGCCCGAAATAAACGCGTTTTTTCAGACAGTTGTATCCCTATGTAACTGCAAGGCTCAGAAGAGCCCACACACTCAGGTCTTAACCCCAGTGTACTGAAAGTGTCAAAACATGTTTTTCAGCAGAAATAAACATGTTTCTGCAAGTTTGGTCAACCACATGTAAGTTATGGGGCAGTAACAGCTCACTTTTCAAAACGTGTTTTTCAGCCCGAAATAAACGCGTTTTTTCAGACAGCTGTATCCCTATGTAACTGCAAGGTTCAGAAGAGCCCACACACTCAGGTCTTAACCCCAGTGTGCTGAAAGTGTCAAAACATGTTTTTCAGCAGAAATAAACATGTTTCTGCAAGTTTGGTCAACCCCATGTAAGTTATGGGGCAGTAACAGCTCACTTTTCAAAACGTGTTTTTCAGCCCGAAATAAACGCGTTTTTTCAGACAGCTGTATCCCTATGTAACTGCAAGGCTCAGAAGAGCCCACACACTCAGGTCTTAACCCCAGTGTGCTGAAAGTGTCAAAACATGTTTTTCAGCAGAAATAAACATGTTTCTGCAAGTTTGGTCAACCCCATGTAAGTTATGGGTCAGTAACAGCTCACTTTTCAAAACGTGTTTTTCAGCCCGAAATAAACACGTTTTTTCAGACAGCTGTATCCCTATGTAACTGCAAGGCTCAGAAGAGCCCACACACTCAGGTCTTAACCCCAGTGTGCTGAAAGTGTCAAAACATGTTTTTCAGCAGAAATAAACATGTTTCTGCAAGTTTGGTCAACCCCATGTAAGTTATGGGTCAGTAACAGCTCACTTTTCAAAACGTGTTTTTCAGCCCGAAATAAACGCGTTTTTTCAGACAGCTGTATCCCTATGTAACTGCAAGGCTCAGAAGAGCCCACACACTCAGGTCTTAACCCCAGTGTGCTGAAAGTGTCAAAACATGTTTTTCAGCAGAAATAAACATGTTTCTGCAAGTTTGGTCAACCCCATGTAACTTATGGGGCAGTAACAGCTCACTTTTCAAAACGTGTTTTTCAGCCCGAAATAAACACGTTTTTTCAGACAGCTGTATCCCTATGTAACTGCAAGGCTCAGAAGAGCCCACACACTCAGGTCTTAACCCCAGTGTGCTGAAAGTGTCAAAACATGTTTTTCAGCAGAAATAAACATGTTTCTGCAAGTTTGGTCAACCCCATGTAAGTTATGGGGCAGTAACAGCTCACTTTTCAAAACGTGTTTTTCAGCCCGAAATAAACGCGTTTTTTCAGACAGCTGTATCCCTATGTAACTGCAAGGCTCAGAAGAGCCCACACACTCAGGTCTTAACCCCAGTGTACTGAAAGTGTCAAAACTTGTTTTTCAGCAGAAATAAACATGTTTCTGCAAGTTTGGTCAACCCCATGTAAGTTATGGGTCAGTAACAGCTCACTTTTCAAAACGTGTTTTTCAGCCCGAAATAAACGCGTTTTTTCAGACAGCTGTATCCCTATGTAACTGCAAGGCTCAGAAGAGCCCACACACTCAGGTCTTAACCCCAGTGTGCTGAAAGTGTCAAAACATGTTTTTCAGCAGAAATAAACATGTTTCTGCAAGTTTGGTCAACCCCATGTAACTTATGGGGCAGTAACAGCTCACTTTTCAAAACGTGTTTTTCAGCCCGAAATAAACGCGTTTTTCAGACAGCTGTATCCCTATGTAACTGCAAGGCTCAGAAGAGCCCACACACTCAGGTCTTAACCCCAGTGTGCTGAAAGTGTCAAAACATGTTTTTCAGCAGAAATAAACATGTTTCTGCAAGTTTTGGTTAACCCCATGTAAGTTATGGGTCAGTAACAGCTCACTTTTTCAAAACGTGTTTTTCAGCCCGAAATAAACACGTTTTTTCAGACAGCTGTATCCCTATGTAACTGCAAGGCTCAGAAGAGCCCACACACTCAGGTCTTAACCCCAGTGTGCTGAAAGTGTCAAAACATGTTTTTCAGCAGAAATAAACATGTTTCTGCAAGTTTGGGTAACCCCATGTAAGTTATGGGGCAGTAACAGCTCACTTTTCAAAACGTGTTTTTCAGCCCGAAATAAACGCGTTTTTCAGACAGCTGTATCCCTATGTAACTGCAAGGCTCAGAAGAGCCCACACACTCAGGTCTTAACCCAGTGTGCTGAAAGTGTCAAAACATGTTTTTCAGCAGAAATAAACATGTTTCTGCAAGTTTGGTTAACCCCATGTAAGTTATGGGTCAGTAACTGCTCACTTTTCAAAACGTGTTTTTCAGCCCGAAATAAACGCGTTTTTTCAGACAGTTGTATCCCTATGTAACTGCAAGGCTCAGAAGAGCCCACACACTCAGGTCTTAACCCCAGTGTACTGAAAGTGTCAAAACATGTTTTTCAGCAGAAATAAACATGTTTCTGCAAGTTTGGTCAACCACATGTAGTTATGGGGCAGTAACAGCTCACTTTTCAAAACGTGTTTTTCAGCCCGAAATAAACGCGTTTTTTCAGACAGCTGTATCCCTATGTAACTGCAAGGTTCAGAAGAGCCCACACACTCAGGTCTTAACCCCAGTGTGCTGAAAGTGTCAAAACATGTTTTTCAGCAGAAATAAACATGTTTCTGCAAGTTTGGTCAACCCCCATGTAAGTTATGGGCAGTAACAGCTCACTTTTCAAAACGTGTTTTTCAGCCCGAAATAAACGCGTTTTTTCAGACAGCTGTATCCCTATGTAACTGCAAGGCTCAGAAGAGCCCACACACTCAGGTCTTAACCCCAGTGTGCTGAAAGTGTCAAAACATGTTTTTCAGCAGAAATAAACATGTTTCTGCAAGTTTGGTCAACCCCATGTAAGTTATGGGTCAGTAACAGCTCACTTTTCAAAACGTGTTTTTCAGCCCGAAATAAACACGTTTTTTCAGACAGCTGTATCCCTATGTAACTGCAAGGCTCAGAAGAGCCCACACACTCAGGTCTTAACCCCAGTGTGCTGAAAGTGTCAAAACATGTTTTTCAGCAGAAATAAACATGTTTCTGCAAGTTTGGTCAACCCCATGTAAGTTATGGGTCAGTAACAGCTCACTTTTCAAAACGTGTTTTTCAGCCCGAAATAAACGCGTTTTTTCAGACAGCTGTATCCCTATGTAACTGCAAGGCTCAGAAGAGCCCACACACTCAGGTCTTAACCCCAGTGTGCTGAAAGTGTCAAAACATGTTTTTCAGCAGAAATAAACATGTTTCTGCAAGTTTGGTCAACCCCATGTAACTTATGGGGCAGTAACAGCTCACTTTTCAAAACGTGTTTTCAGCCCGAAATAAACACGTTTTTCAGACAGCTGTATCCCTATGTAACTGCAAGGCTCAGAAGAGCCCACACACTCAGGTCTTAACCCCAGTGTGCTGAAAGTGTCAAACATGTTTTTCAGCAGAAATAAACATGTTTCTGCAAGTTTGGTTAACCCCATGTAAGTTATGGGGCAGTAACAGCTCACTTTTCAAAACGTGTTTTTCAGCCCGAAATAAACGCGTTTTTTCAGACAGCTGTATCCCTATGTAACTGCAAGGCTCAGAAGAGCCCACACACTCAGGTCTTAACCCCAGTGTGCTGAAAGTGTCAAAACATGTTTTTCAGCAGAAATAAACATGTTTCTGCACGTTTGGTCAACCCCATGTAAGTTATGGGTTAGTAACAGCTCACTTTTCAAAACGTGTTTTTCAGCCCGAAATAAACGCGTTTTTTCAGACAGCTGTATCCCTATGTAACTGCAAGGCTCAGAAGAGCCCACACACTCAGGTCTTAACCCCAGTGTGCTGAAAGTGTCAAAACATGTTTTTCAGCAGAAATAAACATGTTTCTGCAAGTTTGGTCAACCCCATGTAACTAATGGGGCAGTAACAGCTCACTTTTCAAAACGTGTTTTTCAGCCCGAAATAAACACGTTTTTTCAGACAGCTGTATCCCTATGTAACTGCAAGGCTCAGAAGAGCCCACACACTCAGGTCTTAACCCCAGTGTGCTGAAAGTGTCAAAACATGTTTTTCAGCAGAAATAAACATGTTTCTGCAAGTTTGGTCAACCCCATGTAAGTTATGGGTCAGTAACAGCTCACTTTTCAAAACGTGTTTTTCAGCCCGAAATAAACACGTTTTTTCAGACAGCTGTATCCCTATGTAACTGCAAGGCTCAGAAGAGCCCACACACTCAGGTCTTAACCCCAGTGTGCTGAAAGTGTCAAAACATGTTTTTCAGCAGAAATAAACATGTTTCTGCAAGTTTGGTCAACCCCATGTAACTAATGGGGCAGTAACAGCTCACTTTTCAAAACGTGTTTTTCAGCCCGAAATAAACACGTTTTTTCAGACAGCTGTATCCCTATGTAACTGCAAGGCTCAGAAGAGCCCACACACTCAGGTCTTAACCCCAGTGTGCTGAAAGTGTCAAAACATGTTTTTCAGCAGAAATAAACATGTTTCTGCAAGTTTGGTCAACCCCATGTAACTAATGGGGCAGTAACAGCTCACTTTTCAAAACGTGTTTTCAGCCCGAAATAAACGCGTTTTTCAGACAGCTGTATCCCTATGTAACTGCAAGGCTCAGAAGAGCCCACACACTCAGGTCTTAACCCCAGTGTGCTGAAAGTGTCAAAACATGTTTTTCAGCAGAAATAAACATGTTTCTGCAAGTTTGGTCAACCCCATGTAAGTTATGGGTCAGTAACAGCTCACTTTTCAAAACGTGTTTTTCAGCCCGAAATAAACGCGTTTTTTCAGACAGCTGTATCCCTATGTAACTGCAAGGCTCAGAAGAGCCCACACACTCAGGTCTTAACCCCAGTGTGCTGAAAGTGTCAAAACATGTTTTTCAGCAGAAATAAACATGTTTCTGCAAGTTTGGTCAACCCCATGTAACTTATGGGGCAGTAACAGCTCACTTTTCAAAACGTGTTTTTCAGCCCGAAATAAACACGTTTTTTCAGACAGCTGTATCCCTATGTAACTGCAAGGCTCAGAAGAGCCCACACACTCAGGTCTTAACCCCAGTGTGCTGAAAGTTCAAAACATGTTTTTCAGCAGAAATAAACATGTTTCTGCAAGTTTGGTCAACCCCATGTAAGTTATGGGTCAGTAACAGCTCACTTTTCAAAACGTGTTTTTCAGCCCGAAATAAACGCGTTTTTTCAGACAGCTGTATCCCTATGTAACTGCAAGGCTCAGAAGAGCCACACACTCAGGTCTTAACCCCAGTGTGCTGAAAGTGTCAAAACATGTTTTTCAGCAGAAATAAACATGTTTCTGCAAGTTTGGTCAACCCCATGTAAGTTATGGGTCAGTAACAGCTCACTTTTCAAAACGTGTTTTTCAGCCCGAAATAAACGCGTTTTTTCAGACAGCTGTATCCCTATGTAACTGCAAGGCTCAGAAGAGCCCACACACTCAGGTCTTAACCCCAGTGTGCTGAAAGTGTCAAACATGTTTTTCAGCAGAAATAAACATGTTTCTGCAAGTTTGGTCAACCCCATGTAAGTTATGGGTCAGTAACAGCTCACTTTTCAAAACGTGTTTTTCAGCCCGAAATAAACGCGTTTTTTCAGACAGCTGTATCCCTATGTAACTGCAAGGCTCAGAAGAGCCCACACACTCAGGTCTTAACCCCACTGTGCTGAAAGTGTCAAAACATGTTTTTCAGCAGAAATAAACATGTTTCTGCAAGTTTGGTCAACCCCATGTAAGTTATGGGTCAGTAACAGCTCACTTTTCAAAACGTGTTTTTCAGCCCGAAATAAACGCGTTTTTCAGACAGCTGTATCCCTATGTAACTGCAAGGCTCAGAAGAGCCACACACTCAGGTCTTAACCCCAGTGTGCTGAAAGTGTCAAAACATGTTTTTCAGCAGAAATAAACATGTTTCTGCAAGTTTGGTCAACCCCATGTAAGTTATGGGGCAGTAACAGCTCACTTTTCAAAACGTGTTTTTCAGCCCGAAATAAACGCGTTTTTTCAGACAGCTGTATCCCTATGTAACTGCAAGGCTCAGAAGAGCCCACACACTCAGGTCTTAACCCCAGTGTACTGAAAGTGTCAAAACATGTTTTTCAGCAGAAATAAACATGTTTCTGCAAGTTTGGTCAACCCCATGTAAGTTATGGGTCAGTAACAGCTCACTTTTCAAAAACGTGTTTTTCAGCCCGAAATAAACGCGTTTTTTCAGACAGCTGTATCTCTATGTAACTGCAAGGCTCAGAAGAGCCCACACACTCAGGTCTTAACCCCAGTGTGCTGAAAGTGTCAAAACATGTTTTTCAGCAGAAATAAACATGTTTCTGCAAGTTTGGACAACCCCATGTAAGTTATGGGTCAGTAACAGCTCACTTTTCAAAACGTGTTTTTCAGCCCGAAATAAACGCGTTTTTTCAGACAGCTGTATCCCTATGTAACTGCAAGGCTCAGAAGAGCCCACACACTCAGGTCTTAACCCCAGTGTGCTGAAAGTGTCAAAACATGTTTTTCAGCAGAAATAAATATGTTTCTGCAAGTTTGGTCAACCCCATGTAAGTTATGGGTCAGTAACAGCTCACTTTTCAAAACGTGTTTTTCAGCCCGAAATAAACGCGTTTTTTCAGACAGCTGTATCCCTATGTAACTGCAAGGCTCAGAAGAGCCCACACACTCAGGTCTTAACCCAGTGTGCTGAAAGTGTCAAAACATGTTTTTCAGCAGAAATAAACATGTTTCTGTAAGTTTGGTCAACCACATGTAAGTTATGGGGCAGTAACAGCTCACTTTTCAAACGTGTTTTTCAGCCCGAAATAAACGCGTTTTTTCAGACAGCTGTATCCCTATGTAACTGCAAGGTTCAGAAGAGCCCACACACTCAGGTCTTAACCCCAGTGTGCTGAAAGTGTCAAAACATGTTTTTCAGCAGAAATAAACATGTTTCTGCAAGTTTGGTCAACCCCATGTAAGTTATGGGGCAGTAACAGCTCACTTTTCAAACGTGTTTTTCAGCCCGAAATAAACGCGTTTTTTCAGACAGCTGTATCCCTATGTAACTGCAAGGCTCAGAAGAGCCCACACACTCAGGTCTTAACCCCAGTGTGCTGAAAGTGTCAAAACATGTTTTTCAGCAGAAATAAACATGTTTCTGCAAGTTTGGTCAACCCCATGTAAGTTATGGGTCAGTAACAGCTCACTTTTCAAAACGTGTTTTTCAGCCCGAAATAAACACGTTTTTTCAGACAGCTGTATCCCTATGTAACTGCAAGGCTCAGAAGAGCCCACACACTCAGGTCTTAACCCCAGTGTGCTGAAAGTGTCAAAACATGTTTTCAGCAGAAATAAACATGTTTCTGCAAGTTTGGTCAACCCCATGTAAGTTATGGGTCAGTAACAGCTCACTTTTCAAAACGTGTTTTTCAGCCCGAATAACGCGTTTTTTCAGACAGCTGTATCCCTATGTAACTGCAAGGCTCAGAAGAGCCCACACACTCAGGTCTTAACCCCAGTGTGCTGAAAGTGTCAAAACATGTTTTTCAGCAGAAATAAACATGTTTCTGCAAGTTTGGTCAACCCCATGTAACTTATGGGGCAGTAACAGCTCACTTTTCAAAACGTGTTTTTCAGCCCAGAAATAACACGTTTTTTCAGACAGCTGTATCCCTATGTAACTGCAAGGCTCAGAAGAGCCACACACTCAGGTCTTAACCCCAGTGTGCTGAAAGTGTCAAAACATGTTTTTCAGCAGAAATAAACATGTTTCTGCAAGTTTGGTCAACCCCATGTAAGTTATGGGGCAGTAACAGCTCACTTTTCAAAACGTGTTTTTCAGCCCGAAATAAACGCGTTTTTTCAGACAGCTGTATCCCTATGTAACTGCAAGGCTCAGAAGAGCCCACACACTCAGGTCTTAACCCCAGTGTGCTGAAAGTGTCAAAACATGTTTTTCAGCAGAAATAAACATGTTTCTGCACGTTTGGTCAACCCCATGTAAGTTATGGGTCAGTAACAGCTCACTTTTCAAAACGTGTTTTTCAGCCGGAAATAAACGCGTTTTTTCAGACAGCTGTATCCCTATGTAACTGCAAGGCTCAGAAGAGCCCACACACTCAGGTCTTAACCCCAGTGTGCTGAAAGTGTCAAAACATGTTTTTCAGCAGAAATAAACATGTTTCTGCAAGTTTGGTCAACCCCATGTAACTAATGAACTAATGGGGCAGTAACAGCTCACTTTTCAAAACGTGTTTTTCAGCCCGAAATAAACGCGTTTTTTCAGACCGCTGTATCCCTATGTAACTGCAAGGCTCAGAAGAGCCCACACACTCAGGTCTTAACCCCAGTGTGCTGAAAGTGTCAAAACATGTTTTTCAGCAGAAATAAACATGTTTCTGCACGTTTGGTCAACCCCATGTAAGTTATGGGTTAGTAACAGCTCACTTTTCAAAACGTGTTTTTCAGCCCGAAATAAACGCGTTTTTTCAGACAGCTGTATCCCTATGTAACTGCAAGGCTCAGAAGAGCCCACACACTCAGGTCTTAACCCCCAGTGTGCTGAAAGTGTCAAAACATGTTTTTCAGCAGAAATAAACATGTTTCTGCAAGTTTGGTCAACCCCATGTAACTAATGGGGCAGTAACAGCTCACTTTTCAAAACGTGTTTTTCAGCCCGAAATAAACACGTTTTTTCAGACAGCTGTATCCCTATGTAACTGCAAGGCTCAGAAGAGCCCACACACTCAGGTCTTAACCCCAGTGTGCTGAAAGTGTCAAAACATGTTTTTCAGCAGAAATAAACATGTTTCTGCAAGTTTGGTCAACCCCATGTAAGTTATGGGTCAGTAACAGCTCACTTTTCAAAACGTGTTTTTCAGCCCGAAATAAACGCGTTTTTTCAGACAGCTGTATCCCTATGTAACTGCAAGGCTCAGAAGAGCCCACACACTCAGGTCTTAACCCCAGTGTGCTGAAAGTGTCAAAACATGTTTTTCAGCAGAAATAAACATGTTTCTGCAAGTTTGGTCAACCCCATGTAACTAATGGGGCAGTAACAGCTCACTTTTCAAAACGTGTTTTTCAGCCCGAAATAAACACGTTTTTTCAGACAGCTGTATCCCTATGTAACTGCAAGGCTCAGAAGAGCCCACACACTCAGGTCTTAACCCCAGTGTGCTGAAAGTGTCAAAACATGTTTTTCAGCAGAAATAAACATGTTTCTGCAAGTTTGGTCAACCCCATGTAACTAATGGGGCAGTAACAGCTCACTTTTCAAAACGTGTTTTTCAGCCCGAAATAAACACGTTTTTTCAGACAGCTGTATCCCTATGTAACTGCAAGGCTCAGAAGAGCCCACACACTCAGGTCTTAACCCCAGTGTGCTGAAAGTGTCAAAACATGTTTTTCAGCAGAAATAAACATGTTTCTGCAAGTTTGGTCAACCCCATGTAAGTTATGGGTCAGTAACAGCTCACTTTTCAAAACGTGTTTTTCAGCCCGAATAAACGCGTTTTTTCAGACAGCTGTATCCCTATGTAACTGCAAGGCTCAGAAGAGCCCACACACTCAGGTCTTAACCCCAGTGTGCTGAAAGTGTCAAAACATGTTTTTCAGCAGAAATAAACATGTTTCTGCAAGTTTAGTCAACCCCATGTAACTTATGGGGCAGTAACAGCTCACTTTTCAAAACGTGATTTTCAGCCCGAAATAAACGCGTTTTTTCAGACAGCTGTATCCCTATGTAACTGCAAGGCTCAGAAGAGCCACACACTCAGGTCTTAACCCCAGTGTGCTGAAAGTGTCAAAACATGTTTTCAGCAGAAATAAACATGTTTCTGCAAGTTTGGTCAACACCATGTAAGTTATGGGGCAGTAACAGCTCACTTTTCAAAACGTGTTTTTCAGCCCGAAATAAACGCGTTTTTTCAGACAGCTGTATCCCTATGTAACTGCAAGGCTCAGAAGAGCCCACACACTCAGGTCTTAACCCCAGTGTGCTGAAAGTGTCAAAACATGTTTTTCAGCAGAAATAAACATGTTTCTGCAAGTTTGGTCAACCCCATGTAACTTATGGGGCAGTAACAGCTCACTTTTCAAAACGTGTTTTCAACCCGAAATAAACACGTTTTTTCAGACAGCTGTATCCCTATGTAACTGCAAGGCTCAGAAGAGCCCACACACTCAGGTCTTAACCCCAATGTGCTGAAAGTGTCAAAACATGTTTTTCAGCAGAAATAAACATGTTTCTGCAAGTTTGGTCAACCCCATGTAAGTTATGGGGCAGTAACAGCTCACTTTTCAAAACGTGTTTTTCAGCCGAAATAAACACATTTTTTCAGACAGCTATATCCCTATGTAACTGCAAGGCTCAGAAGAGCCCACACACTCAGGTCTTAACCCCAGTGTGCTGAAAGTGTCAAAACATGTTTTTCAGCAGAAATAAACATGTTTCTGCAAGTTTGGTCAACCCCATGTAAGTTCTGGGTCAGTAACAGCTCACTTTTCAAAACGTGTTTTTCAGCCGAAATAACGCGTTTTTTCAGACAGCTGTATCCCTATGTAACTGCAAGGCTCAGAAGAGCCCACACACTCAGGTCTTAACCCCAGTGTGCTGAAAGTGTCAAAACATGTTTTTCAGCAGAAATAAACATGTTTCTGCAAGTTTGGTTAACCCCAGGTAAGTTATGGGGCAGTAACAGCTCACTTTTCAAAACGTGTTTTTCAGCCCGAAATAAACACGTTTTTTCAGACAGCTGTATCCCTATGTAACTGCAAGGCTCAGAAGAGCCCACACACTCAGGTCTTAACCCCACTGTGCTGAAAGTGTCAAAACATGTTTTTCAGCAGAAATAAACATGTTTCTGCAAGTTTGGTCAACCCCATGTAACTTATGGGGCAGTAACAGCTCACTTTTCAAAACGTGTTTTTCAGCCCGAAATAAACGCGTTTTTTCAGACAGCTGTATCCCTATGTAACTGCAAGGCTCAGAAGAGCCCACACACTCAGGTCTTAACCCCACTGTGCTGAAAGTGTCAAAACATGTTTTTCAGCAGAAATAAACATGTTTCTGCAAGTTTGGTCAACCCCATGTAAGTTATGGGTCAGTAACAGCTCACTTTTCAAAACGTGTTTTTCAGCCCGAAATAAACGCGTTTTTCAGACAGCTGTATCCCTATGTAACTGCAAGGCTCAGAAGAGCCACACATTCAGGTCTTAACCCCAGTGTGCTGAAAGTGTCAAAACATGTTTTTCAGCAGAAATAAACATGTTTCTGCAAGTTTGGTTAACCCCATGTAAGTTATGGGTCAGTAACTGCTCACTTTTCAAAACGTGTTTTTCAGCCCGAAATAAACGCGTTTTTTCAGACAGTTGTATCCCTATGTAACTGCAAGGCTCAGAAGAGCCCCACACACTCAGGTCTTAACCCCAGTGTACTGAAAGTGTCAAAACATGTTTTTCAGCAGAAATAAACATGTTTCTGCAAGTTTGGTCAACCACATGTAAGTTATGGGGCAGTAACAGCTCACTTTTCAAAACGTGTTTTTCAGCCCGAAATAAACGCGTTTTTTCAGACAGCTGTATCCCTATGTAACTGCAAGGCTCAGAAGAGCCCACACACTCAGGTCTTAACCCCAGTGTGCTGAAAGTGTCAAAACATGTTTTTCAGCAGAAATAAACATGTTTCTGCAAGTTTGGTCAACCCCATGTAAGTTATGGGGCAGTAACAGCTCACTTTTCAAAACGTGTTTTTCAGCCCGAAATAAACGCGTTTTTTTCAGACAGCTGTATCCCTATGTAACTGCAAGGCTCAGAAGAGCCCACACACTCAGGTCTTAACCCCAGTGTGCTGAAAGTGTCAAAACATGTTTTTCAGCAGAAATAAACATGTTTCTGCAAGTTTGGTCAACCCCATGTAAGTTATGGGTCAGTAACAGCTCACTTTTCAAAACGTGTTTTTCAGCCCGAAATAAACACGTTTTTTCAGACAGCTGTATCCCTATGTAACTGCAAGGCTCAGAAGAGCCCACACACTCAGGTCTTAACCCCAGTGTGCTGAAAGTGTCAAAACATGTTTTTCAGCAGAAATAAACATGTTTCTGCAAGTTTGGTCAACCCCATGTAAGTTATGGGTCAGTAACAGCTCACTTTTCAAAACGTGTTTTTCAGCCCGAAATAAACGCGTTTTTTCAGACAGCTGTATCCCTATGTAACTGCAAGGCTCAGAAGAGCCCACACACTCAGGTCTTAACCCCAGTGTGCTGAAAGTGTCAAAACATGTTTTTCAGCAGAAATAAACATGTTTCTGCAAGTTTGGTCAACCCCATGTAACTTATGGGGCAGTAACAGCTCACTTTTCAAAACGTGTTTTCAGCCCGAAATAAACACGTTTTTTCAGACAGCTGTATCCCTATGTAACTGCAAGGCTCAGAAGAGCCCACACACTCAGGTCTTAACCCCAGTGTGCTGAAAGTGTCAAAACATGTTTTTCAGCAGAAATAAACATGTTTCTGCAAGTTTGGTCAACCCCATGTAAGTTATGGGGCAGTAACAGCTCACTTTTCAAAACGTGTTTTTCAGCCCGAAATAAACGCGTTTTTTCAGACAGCTGTATCCCTATGTAACTGCAAGGCTCAGAAGAGCCCACACACTCAGGTCTTAACCCCAGTGTGCTGAAAGTGTCAAAACATGTTTTCAGCAGAAATAAACATGTTTCTGCACGTTTGGTCAACCCCATGTAAGTTATGGGTCAGTAACAGCTCACTTTTCAAAACGTGTTTTTCAGCCCCGAAATAAACGCGTTTTTTCAGACAGCTGTATCCCTATGTAACTGCAAGGCTCAGAAGAGCCCACACACTCAGGTCTTAACCCCACTGTGCTGAAAGTGTCAAAACATATTTTTCAGCAGAAATAAACATGTTTCTGCAAGTTTGGTCAACCCCATGTAAGTTATGGGGCAGTAACAGCTCACTTTTCAAAACGTGTTTTTCAGCCCGAAATAAACGCGTTTTTTCAGACAGCTGTATCCCTATGTAACTGCAAGGCTCAGAAGAGCCCACACACTCAGGTCTTAACCCCAGTGTGCTGAAAGTGTCAAAACATGTTTTTCAGCAGAAATAAACATGTTTCTGCAAGTTTGGTCAACCCCATGTAAGTTATGGGTCAGTAACAGCTCACTTTTCAAAACGTGTTTTTCAGCCCGAAATAAACACGTTTTTTCAGACAGCTGTATCCTATGTAACTGCAAGGCTCAGAAGAGCCCACACACTCAGGTCTTAACCCCAGTGTGCTGAAAGTGTCAAAACATGTTTTTCAGCAGAAATAAACATGTTTCTGCAAGTTTGGTCAACCCCATGTAACTAATGGGGCAGTAACAGCTCACTTTTCAAAACGTGTTTTCAGCCCGAAATAAACGCGTTTTTTCAGACAGCTGTATCCCTATGTAACTGCAAGGCTCAGAAGAGCCCACACACTCAGGTCTTAACCCCAGTGTGCTGAAAGTGTCAAAACATGTTTTTCAGCAGAAATAAACATGTTTCTGCAAGTTTGGTCAACCCCATGTAAGTTATGGGTCAGTAACTGCTCACTTTTCAAAACGTGTTTTTCAGCCCGAAATAAACGCGTTTTTTCAGACAGTTGTATCCCTATGTAACTGCAAGGCTCAGAAGAGCCCACACACTCAGGTCTTAACCCCAGTGTACTGAAAGTGTCAAAACATGTTTTTCAGCAGAAATAAACATGTTTCTGCAAGTTTGGTCAACCACATGTAAGTTATGGGGCAGTAACAGCTCACTTTTCAAAACGTGTTTTTCAGCCCGAAATAAACGCGTTTTTTCAGACAGCTGTATCCCTATGTAACCTGCAAGGTTCAGAAGAGCCCACACACTCAGGTCTTAACCCCAGTGTGCTGAAAGTGTCAAAACATGTTTTCAGCAGAAATAAACATGTTTCTGCAAGTTTGGTCAACCCCATGTAAGTTATGGGGCAGTAACAGCTCACTTTTCAAAACGTGTTTTTCAGCCCGAAATAAACGCGTTTTTTCAGACAGCTGTATCCCTATGTAACTGCAAGGCTCAGAAGAGCCCACACACTCAGGTCTTAACCCCAGTGTGCTGAAAGTGTCAAAACATGTTTTTCAGCAGAAATAAACATGTTTCTGCAAGTTTGGTCAACCCCATGTAAGTTATGGGTCAGTAACAGCTCACTTTTCAAAACGTGTTTTTCAGCCCGAAATAAACACGTTTTTTCAGACAGCTGTATCCCTATGTAACTGCAAGGCTCAGAAGAGCCCACACACTCAGGTCTTAACCCCAGTGTGCTGAAAGTGTCAAAACATGTTTTTCAGCAGAAATAAACATGTTTCTGCAAGTTTGGTCAACCCCATGTAAGTTATGGGTCAGTAACAGCTCACTTTTCAAAACGTGTTTTTCAGCCCGAAATAAACGCGTTTTTCAGACAGCTGTATCCCCTATGTAACTGCAAGGCTCAGAAGAGCCCACACACTCAGGTCTTAACCCCAGTGTGCTGAAAGTGTCAAAACATGTTTTTCAGCAGAAATAAACATGTTTCTGCAAGTTTGGTCAACCCCATGTAACTTATGGGGCAGTAACAGCTCACTTTTCAAAACGTGTTTTTCAGCCCGAAATAAACAACGTTTTTTCAGACAGCTGTATCCCTATGTAACTGCAAGGCTCAGAAGAGCCCACACACTCAGGTCTTAACCCCAGTGTCTGAAAGTGTCAAAACATGTTTTTCAGCAGAAATAAACATGTTTCTGCAAGTTTGGTTAACCCCATGTAAGTTATGGGGCAGTAACAGCTCACTTTTCAAAACGTGTTTTTCAGCCCGAAATAAACGCGTTTTTCAGACAGCTGTATCCCTATGTAACTGCAAGGCTCAGAAGAGCCACACACTCAGGTCTTAACCCCAGTGTGCTGAAAGTGTCAAAACATGTTTTTCAGCAGAAATAAACATGTTTCTGCACGTTTGGTCAACCCCATGTAAGTTATGGGTTAGTAACAGCTCACTTTTCAAAACGTGTTTTTCAGCCCGAAATAAACGCGTTTTTTCAGACAGGCTGTATCCCTATGTAACTGCAAGGCTCAGAAGAGCCCACACACTCAGGTCTTAACCCCAGTGTGCTGAAAGTGTCAAAACATGTTTTTCAGCAGAAATAAACATGTTTCTGCAAGTTTGGTCAACCCCCATGTAACTAATGGGGCAGTAACAGCTCACTTTTCAAAACGTGTTTTCAAGCCCGAAATAAACACGTTTTTTCAGACAGCTGTATCCCTATGTAACTGCAAGGCTCAGAAGAGCCCACACACTCAGTCTTAACCCAGTGTGCTGAAAGTGTCAAAACATGTTTTTCAGCAGAAATAAACATGTTTCTGCAAGTTTGGTCAACCCCATGTAAGTTATGGGTCAGTAACAGCTCACTTTCAAAAACGTGTTTTTCAGCCCGAAATAAACGCGTTTTTTCAGACAGCTGTATCCCTATGTAACTGCAAGGCTCAGAAGAGCCCACACACTCAGGTCTTAACCCCAGTGTGCTGAAAGTGTCAAAACATGTTTTTTCAGCAGAAATAAACATGTTTCTGCAAGTTTGGTCAACCCCATGTAACTAATGGGGGCAGTAACAGCTCACTTTTCAAAACGTGTTTTTCAGCCCGAAATAAACACGTTTTTTCAGACAGCTGTATCCCTATGTAACTGCAAGGCTCAGAAGAGCCCACACACTCAGGTCTTAACCCCAGTGTGCTGAAAGTGTCAAAAACATGTTTTTCAGCAGAAATAAACATGTTTCTGCAAGTTTGGTCAACCCCATGTAACTAATGGGGCAGTAACAGCTCACTTTTTCAAAACGTGTTTTTCAGCCCGAAATAAACACGTTTTTTTCAGACAGCTGTATCCCTATGTAACTGCAGGGCTCAGAAGAGCCCACACACTCAGGTCTTAACCCCAGTGTGCTGAAAGTGTCAAAACATGTTTTTCAGCAGAAATAAACATGTTTTCTGCAAGTTTGGTCAACCCCATGTAAGTTATGGGTCAGTAACAGCTCACTTTTCAAAACGTGTTTTTCAGCCCGAAATAAACGCGTTTTTTCAGACAGCTGTATCCCTATGTAACTGCAAGGCTCAGAAGAGCCCACACACTCAGGTCTTAACCCCAGTGAGCTGAAAGTGTCAAAACATGTTTTTCAGCAGAAATAAACATGTTTCTGCAAGTTTAGTCAACCCCATGTAACTTATGGGGCAGTAACAGCTCACTTTTCAAAACGTGATTTTCAGCCCGAAATAAACGCGTTTTTTCAGACAGCTGTATCCCTATGTAACTGCAAGGCTCAGAAGAGCCCACACACTCAGGTCTTAACCCCACTGTGCTGAAAGTGTCAAAACATGTTTTTCAGCAGAAATAAACATGTTTCTGCAAGTTTGGTCAACCCCATGTAACTTATGGGGCAGTAACAGCTCACTTTTCAAAACGTGTTTTCAGCCCGAAATAAACATGTTTTTTCAGACAGCTGTATCCCTATGTAACTGCAAGGCTCAGAAGAGCCACACACTCAGGTCTTAACCCCAGTGTGCTGAAAGTGTCAAAACATGTTTTTCAGCAGAAATAAACATGTTTCTGCAAGTTTGGTCAACCCCATGTAACTTATGGGGCAGTAACAGCTCACTTTTCAAAACGTGTTTTCAGCCCGAAATAAACGCGTTTTTTCAGACAGCTGTATCCCTATGTAACTGCAAGGCTCAGAAGAGCCCACACACTCAGGTCTTAACCCCAGTGTGCTGAAAGTGTCAAAACATGTTTTTCAGCAGAAATAAACATGTTTCTGCAAGTTTGGTCAACCCCATGTAACTTATGGGGCAGTAACAGCTCACTTTTCAAAACGTGTTTTTCAACCCGAAATAAACACGTTTTTTCAGACAGCTGTATCCCTATGTAACTGCAAGGCTCAGAAGAGCCCACACACTCAGGTCTTAACCCCAATGTGCTGAAAGTGTCAAAACATGTTTTTCAGCAGAAATAAACATGTTTCTGCAAGTTTGGTCAACCCCATGTAAGTTATGGGGCAGTAACAGCTCACTTTTCAAAACGTGTTTTTCAGCCCGAAATAAACACGTTTTTTCAGACAGCTGTATCCCTATGTAACTGCAAGGCTCAGAAGAGCCCACACACTCAGGTCTTAACCCCAGTGTGCTGAAAGTGTCAAAACATGTTTTTCAGCAGAAATAAACATGTTTCTGCAAGTTTGGTCAACCCCATGTAAGTTCTGGGTCAGTAACAGCTCACTTTTCAAAACGTGTTTTTCAGCCCGAAATAAACGCGTTTTTCAGACAGCTGTATCCCTATGTAACTGCAAGGGCTCAGAAGAGCCCACACACTCAGGTCTTAACCCCAGTGTGCTGAAAGTGTCAAAACATGTTTTTCAGCAGAAATAAACATGTTTCTGCAAGTTTGGTTAACCCCAGGTAAGTTATGGGTCAGTAACAGCTCACTTTTCAAACGTGTTTTTCAAGCCCGAAAATAAACACGTTTTTCAGACAGCTGTATCCCTATGTAACTGCAAGGCTCAGAAGAGCCACACACTCAGGTCTTAACCCCACTGTGCTGAAAGTGTCAAAACATGTTTTTCAGCAGAAATAAACATGTTCTGCAAGTTTGGTCAACCCCATGTAACTTATGGGGCAGTAACAGCTCACTTTTCAAAACGTGTTTTTCAGCCCGAAATAAACGCGTTTTTTCAGACAGCTGTATCCCTATGTAACTGCAAGGCTCAGAAGAGCCCACACACTCAGGTCTTAACCCCAGTGGTGCTGAAAGTGTCAAAACATGTTTTTCAGCAGAAATAAACATGTTTCTGCAAGTTTGGTCAACCCCATGTAACTTATGGGCAGTAACAGCTCACTTTTCAAAACGTGTTTTTCAGCCCGAAATAAACACGTTTTTTCAGACAGCTGTATCCCTATGTAACTGCAAGGCTCAGAAGAGCCCACACACTCAGGTCTTAACCCCAGTGTGCTGAAAGTGTCAAAACATGTTTTTCAGCAGGAAATAAACATGTTCTGCAAGTTTGGTCAACCCCATGTAAGTTATGGGTCAGTAACAGCTCACTTTTCAAAACGTGTTTTTCAGCCCGAAATAAACGCGTTTTTTCAGACAGCTGTATCCCTATGTAACTGCAAGGCTCAGAAGAGCCCACACATTCAGGTCTTAACCCCAGTGTGCTGAAAGTGTCCAAAACATGTTTTTCAGCAGAAATAAACATGTTTCTGCAAGTTTGGTTAACCCCATGTAAGTTATGGGTCAGTAACTGCTCACTTTTCAAAAACGTGTTTTTCAGCCCGAAATAAACGCGTTTTTTCAGACAGTTGTATCCCTATGTAACTGCAAGGCTCAGAGAGCCCACACACTCAGGTCTTAACCCCAGTGTACTGAAAGTGTCAAAACATGTTTTTTCAGCAGAAATAAACATGTTTCTGCAAGTTTGGTCAACCCCATGTAAGTTATGGGTCAGTAACAGCTCACTTTTAAAACGTGTTTTTCAGCCCGAAATAAACACGTTTTTTCAGACAGCTGTATCCCTATGTAACTGCAAGGCTCAGAAGAGCCACACACTCAGGTCTTAACCCCAGTGTGCTGAAAGTGTCAAAACATGTTTTTCAGCAGAAATAAACATGTTTCTGCAAGTTTGGTCAACCCCATGTAACTTATGGGGCAGTAACAGCTCACTTTTCAAAACGTGTTTTTCAGCCCGAAATAAACGCGTTTTTTCAGACAGCTGTATCCCTATGTAACTGCAAGGCTCAGAAGAGCCCACACACTCAGGTCTTAACCCCAGTGTGCTGAAAGTGTCAAAACATGTTTTTCAGCAGAAATAAACATGTTTCTGCAAGTTTGGTCAACCCCATGTAACTTATGGGCAGTAACAGCTCACTTTTCAAAACGTGTTTTTCAACCCGAAAATAAACACGTTTTTTCAGACAGCTGTATCCCTATGTAACTGCAAGGCTCAGAAGAGCCCACACACTCAGGTCTTAACCCCAATGTGCTGAAAGTGTCAAAACATGTTTTTCAGCAGAAATAAACATGTTTCTGCAAGTTTGGTCAACCCCATGTAAGTTATGGGGCAGTAACAGCTCACTTTTCAAAACGTGTTTTTCAGCCCGAAATAAACACGTTTTTTCAGACAGCTGTATCCCTATGTAACTGCAAGGCTCAGAAGAGCCCCACACACTCGGTCTTAACCCCAGTGTGCTGAAAGTGTCAAACATGTTTTTCAGCAGAAATAAACATGTTTCTGCAAGTTTGGTCAACCCCATGTAAGTTCTGGGTCAGTAACAGCTCACTTTTCAAAACGTGTTTTTCAGCCCGAAATAAACGCGTTTTTTCAGACAGCTGTATCCCTATGTAACTGCAAGGCTCAGAAGAGCCCACACACTCAGGTCTTAACCCCAGTGTGCTGAAAGTGTCAAAACATGTTTTTCAGCAGAATAAACATGTTTCTGCAAGTTTGGTCAACCCCATGTAACTTATGGGGCAGTAACAGCTCACTTTTCAAAACGTGTTTTTCAGCCCGAAATAAACGCGTTTTTTCAGACAGCTGTATCCCTATGTAACTGCAAGGCTCAGAAGAGCCCACACACTCAGGTCTTAACCCCAGTGTGCTGAAAGTGTCAAAACATGTTTTTCAGCAGAAATAAACATGTTTCTGCAAGTTTGGTCAACCCCATGTAACTTATGGGGCAGTAACAGCTCACTTTTCAAAACGTGTTTTTCAGCCCGAAATAAATGCGTTTTTTCAGACAGCTGTATCCCTATGTAACTGCAAGGCTCAGAAGAGCCCACACATTCAGGTCTTAACCCCAGTGTGCTGAAAGTGTCAAAACATGTTTTTCAGCAGAAATAAACATGTTTCTGCAAGTTTGGTTAACCCCCATGTAAGTTATGGGTCAGTAACTGCTCACTTTTCAAAACGTGTTTTTCAGCCCGAAATAAACGCGTTTTTTCAGACAGTTGTATCCCTATGTAAACTGCAAGGCTCAGAAGAGCCCACACACTCAGGTCTTAACCCCAGTGTACTGAAAGTGTCAAAACATGTTTTTCAGCAGAAATAAACATGTTTCTGCAAGTTTGGTCAACCACATGTAAGTTATGGGGCAGTAACAGCTCACTTTTCAAAACGTGTTTTTCAGCCCGAAATAAACGCGTTTTTCAGACAGCTGTATCCCTATGTAACTGCAAGGTTCAGAAGAGCCCACACACTCAGGTCTTAACCCCAGTGTGCTGAAAGTGTCAAAACATGTTTTTCAGCAGAAATAAACATGTTTTCTGCAAGTTTGGTCAACCCCATGTAAGTTATGGGGCAGTAACAGCTCACTTTTCAAAACGTGTTTTTCAGCCCGAAATAAACGCGTTTTTCAGACAGCTGTATCCCTATGTAACTGCAAGGCTCAGAAGAGCCCACACACTCAGGTCTTAACCCCAGTGTGCTGAAAGTGTCAAAACATGTTTTTCAGCAGAAAATAAACATGTTTCTGCAAGTTTGGTCAACCCCATGTAAGTTATGGGTCAGTAACAGCTCACTTTTCAAAACGTGTTTTTCAGCCCGAAATAAACACGTTTTTTCAGACAGCTGTATCCCTATGTAACTGCAAGGCTCAGAAGAGCCCACACACTCAGGTCTTAACCCCAGTGTGCTGAAAGTGTCAAAACATGTTTTTCAGCAGAAATAAACATGTTTCTGCAAGTTTGGTCAACCCCATGTAAGTTATGGGTCAGTAACAGCTCACTTTTCAAAACGTGTTTTCAGCCCGAATAAACGCGTTTTTTCAGACAGCTGTATCCCTATGTAACTGCAAGGCTCAGAAGAGCCCACACACTCAGGTCTTAACCCAGTGTGCTGAAAGTGTCAAAACATGTTTTTCAGCAGAAATAAACATGTTTCTGCAAGTTTGGTCAACCCCATGTAACTTATGGGGCAGTAACAGCTCACTTTTCAAAACGTGTTTTTCAGCCCGAAATAAACACGTTTTTCAGACAGCTGTATCCCTATGTAACTGCAAGGCTCAGAAGAGCCCCACACACTCAGGTCTTAACCCCAGTGTGCTGAAAGTGTCAAAACATGTTTTTCAGCAGAAATAAACATGTTTCTGCAAGTTTGGTCAACCCCATGTAAGTTATGGGGCAGTAACAGCTCACTTTTCAAAACGTGTTTTTCAGCCCGAAATAAACGCGTTTTTTCAGACAGCTGTATCCCTATGTAACTGCAAGGCTCAGAAGAGCCCACACACTCAGGTCTTAACCCCAGTGTGCTGAAAGTGTCAAAACATGTTTTTCAGCAGAAATAAACATGTTTCTGCACGTTTGGTCAACCCCATGTAAGTTATGGGTCAGTAACAGCTCACTTTTCAAAACGTGTTTTTCAGCCCGAAATAAACGCGTTTTTTCAGACAGCTGTATCCCTATGTAACTGCAAGGCTCAGAAGAGCCCACACACTCAGGTCTTAACCCCAGTGTGCTGAAAGTGTCAAAACATGTTTTTCAGCAGAAATAAACATGTTTCTGCAAGTTTGGTCAACCCCATGTAACTAATGGGGCAGTAACAGCTCACTTTTCAAAACGTGTTTTTCAGCCCGAAATAAACACGTTTTTCAGACAGCTGTATCCCTATGTAACTGCAAGGCTCAGAAGAGCCCACACACTCAGGTCTTAACCCCAGTGTGCTGAAAGTGTCAAAACATGTTTTTCAGCAGAAATAAACATGTTTCTGCAAGTTTGGTCAACCCCATGTAAGTTATGGGTCAGTAACAGCTCACTTTTCAAAACGTGTTTTTCAGCCCGAAATAAACGCGTTTTTCAGACAGCTGTATCCCTATGTAACTGCAAGGCTCAGAAGAGCCCACACACTCAGGTCTTAACCCCAGTGTGCTGAAAGTGTCAAAACATGTTTTTCAGCAGAAAATAAACATGTTTCTGCAAGTTTGGTCAACCCCATGTAACTAATGGGGCAGTAACAGCTCACTTTTCAAAACGTGTTTTTCAGCCCGAAATAAACACGTTTTTTCAGACAGCTGTATCCCTATGTAACTGCAAGGCTCAGAAGAGCCCACACACTCAGGTCTTAACCCCAGTGTGCTGAAAGTGTCAAAACATGTTTTTCAGCAGAAATAACATGTTTCTGCAAGTTTGGTCAACCCCATGTAACTAATGGGGCAGTAACAGCTCACTTTTCAAAACGTGTTTTTCAGCCCGAAATAAACGCGTTTTTTCAGACAGCTGTATCCCTATGTAACTGCAAGGCTCAGAAGAGCCCACACACTCAGGTCTTAACCCCAGTGTGCTGAAAGTGTCAAAACATGTTTTTCAGCAGAAATAAACATGTTTCTGCAAGTTTGGTCAACCCCATGTAAGTTATGGGTCAGTAACAGCTCACTTTTCAAAACGTGTTTTTCAGCCCGAAATAAACGCGTTTTTTCAGACAGCTGTATCCCTATGTAACTGCAAGGCTCAGAAGAGCCCACACACTCAGGTCTTAACCCCAGTGTGCTGAAAGTGTCAAAACATGTTTTTCAGCAGAAATAAACATGTTTCTGCAAGTTTGGTCACCCCATGTAACTTATGGGGTCAGTAACAGCTCACTTTCAAAACGTGTTTTTTCAGCCCGAAATAAACGCGTTTTTTCAGACACAGCTGTATCCCTATGTAACTGCAAGGCTCAGAAGAGCCCACACACTCAGGTCTTAACCCCAGTGTGCTGAAAGTGTCAAAACATGTTTTTCAGCAGAAATAAACATGTTTCTGCAAGTTTGGTCAACCCCATATAAGTTATGGGTCAGTAACAGCTCACTTTTCAAAACGTGTTTTTCAGCCCGAAATAAACGCGTTTTTTCAGACAGCTGTATCCCTATGTAACTGCAAGGCTCAGAAGAGCCCACACACTCAGGTCTTAACCCCAGTGTGCTGAAAGTGTCAAAACATGTTTTTCAGCAGAAATAAACATGTTTCTGCAAGTTTGGTCAACCCCATGTAAGTTATGGGTCAGTAACAGCTCACTTTTCAAAACGTGTTTTTCAGCCCGAAATAAACGCGTTTTTTCAGACAGCTGTATCCCTATGTAACTGCAAGGCTCAGAAGAGCCCACACACTCAGGTCTTAACCCCACTGTGCTGAAAGTGTCAAAACATGTTTTTCAGCAGAAATAAACATGTTTCTGCAAGTTTGGTCAACCCCATGTAAGTTATGGGTCAGTAACAGCTCACTTTTCAAAACGTGTTTTTCAGCCCGAAATAAACGCGTTTTTTCAGACAGCTGTATCCCTATGTAACTGCAAGGCTCAGAAGAGCCCACACACTCAGGTCTTAACCCCAGTGTGCTGAAAGTGTCAAAACATGTTTTTCAGCAGAAATAAACATGTTTCTGCAAGTTTGGACAACCCCATGTAAGTTATGGGTCAGTAACAGCTCACTTTTCAAAACGTGTTTTTCAGCCCGAAATAAACGCGTTTTTTCAGACAGCTGTATCCCTATGTAACTGCAAGGCTCAGAAGAGCCCACACACTCAGGTCTTAACCCCAGTGTGCTGAAAGTGTCAAAACATGTTTTTCAGCAGAAATAAACATGTTTCTGCAAGTTTGGTCAACCCCATGTAAGTTATGGGTCAGTAACAGCTCACTTTTCAAAACGTGTTTTTCAGCCCGAAATAAACGCGTTTTTTCAGACAGCTGTATCCCTATGTAACTGCAAGGCTCAGAAGAGCCCACACACTCAGGTCTTAACCCCACTGTGCTGAAAGTGTCAAAACATGTTTTTCAGCAGAAATAAACATGTTTCTGCAAGTTTGGTCAACCCCATGTAAGTTATGGGTCAGTAACAGCTCACTTTTCAAAACGTGTTTTTCAGCCCGAAATAAACGCGTTTTTTCAGACAGCTGTATCCCTATGTAACTGCAAGGCTCAGAAGAGCCCACACACTCAGGTCTTAACCCCAGTGTGCTGAAAGTGTCAAAACATGTTTTTCAGCAGAAATAAACATGTTTCTGCAAGTTTGGTCAACCCCATGTAACTAATGGGGCAGTAACAGCTCACTTTTCAAAACGTGTTTTTCAGCCCGAAATAAACGCGTTTTTTCAGACAGCTGTATCCCTATGTAACTGCAAGGCTCAGAAGAGCCCACACACTCAGGTCTTAACCCCAGTGTGCTGAAAGTGTCAAAACATGTTTTTCAGCAGAAATAAACATGTTTCTGCAAGTTTGGTCAACCCCATGTAACTTATGGGGCAGTAACAGCTCACTTTTCAAAACGTGTTTTTCAGCCCGAAATAAACACGTTTTTTCAGACAGCTGTATCGCTATGTAAATGCAAGGCTCAGAAGAGCCCACACACTCAGGTCTTAACCCCAGTGTGCTGAAAGTGTCAAAACATGTTTTTCAGCAGAAATAAACATGTTTCTGCAAGTTTGGTCAACCCCATGTAAGTTATGGGTCAGTAACAGCTCACTTTTCAAAACGTGTTTTTCAGCCCGAAATAAACGCGTTTTTTCAGACAGCTGTATCCCTATGTAACTGCAAGGCTCAGAAGAGCCCACACACTCAGGTCTTAACCCCAGTGTGCTGAAAGTGTCAAAACATGTTTTTCAGCAGAAATAAACATGTTTCTGCAAGTTTGGTCAACCCCATGTAAGTTATGGGTCAGTAACAGCTCACTTTTCAAAACGTGTTTTTCAGCCCGAAATAAACGCGTTTTTCAGACAGCTGTATCCCTATGTAACTGCAAGGCTCAGAAGAGCCCACACACTCAGGTCTTAACCCCACTGTGCTGAAAGTGTCAAAACATGTTTTTCAGCAGAAATAAACATGTTTCTGCAAGTTTGGTCAACCCCATGTAAGTTATGGGTCAGTAACAGCTCACTTTTCAAAACGTGTTTTTCAGCCCGAAATAAACGCGTTTTTTCAGACAGCTGTATCCCTATGTAACTGCAAGGCTCAGAAGAGCCCACACACTCAGGTCTTAACCCCAGTGTGCTGAAAGTGTCAAAACATGTTTTTCAGCAGAAATAAACATGTTTCTGCAAGTTTGGTCAACCCCATGTAACTTATGGGGCAGTAACAGCTCACTTTTCAAAACGTGTTTTTCAGCCCGAAATAAACACGTTTTTTCAGACAGCTGTATCCCTATGTAACTGCAAGGCTCAGAAGAGCCCACACACTCAGGTCTTAACCCCAGTGTGCTGAAAGTGTCAAAACATGTTTTTCAGCAGAAATAAACATGTTTCTGCAAGTTTGGTCAACCCCATGTAAGTTATGGGGCAGTAACAGCTCACTTTTCAAAACGTGTTTTTCAGCCCGAAATAAACGCGTTTTTTCAGACAGCTGTATCCCTATGTAACTGCAAGGCTCAGAAGAGCCCACACACTCAGGTCTTAACCCCAGTGTGCTGAAAGTGTCAAAACATGTTTTTCAGCAGAAATAAACATGTTTCTGCACGTTTGGTCAACCCCATGTAAGTTATGGGTCAGTAACAGCTCACTTTTCAAAACGTGTTTTTCAGCCCGAAATAAACGCGTTTTTTCAGACAGCTGTATCCCTATGTAACTGCAAGGCTCAGAAGAGCCCACACACTCAGGTCTTAACCCCAGTGTGCTGAAAGTGTCAAAACATGTTTTTCAGCAGAAATAAACATGTTTCTGCAAGTTTGGTCAACCCCATGTAACTAATGGGGCAGTAACAGCTCACTTTTCAAAACGTGTTTTTCAGCCCGAAATAAACACGTTTTTTCAGACAGCTGTATCCCTATGTAACTGCAAGGCTCAGAAGAGCCCACACACTCAGGTCTTAACCCCAGTGTGCTGAAAGTGTCAAAACATGTTTTTCAGCAGAAATAAACATGTTTCTGCAAGTTTGGTCAACCCCATGTAACTAATGGGGCAGTAACAGCTCACTTTTCAAAACGTGTTTTTCAGCCCGAAATAAACACGTTTTTTCAGACAGCTGTATCCCTATGTAACTGCAAGGCTCAGAAGAGCCCACACACTCAGGTCTTAACCCCAGTGTGCTGAAAGTGTCAAAACATGTTTTTCAGCAGAAATAAACATGTTTCTGCAAGTTTGGTCAACCCCATGTAACTAATGGGGCAGTAACAGCTCACTTTTCAAAACGTGTTTTTCAGCCCGAAATAAACGCGTTTTTTCAGACAGCTGTATCCCTATGTAACTGCAAGGCTCAGAAGAGCCCACACACTCAGGTCTTAACCCCAGTGTGCTGAAAGTGTCAAAACATGTTTTTCAGCAGAAATAAACATGTTTCTGCAAGTTTGGTCAACCCCATGTAAGTTATGGGTCAGTAACAGCTCACTTTTCAAAACGTGTTTTTCAGCCCGAAATAAACGCGTTTTTTCAGACAGCTGTATCCCTATGTAACTGCAAGGCTCAGAAGAGCCCACACACTCAGGTCTTAACCCCAGTGTGCTGAAAGTGTCAAAACATGTTTTTCAGCAGAAATAAACATGTTTCTGCAAGTTTGGTCAACCCCATGTAACTTATGGGGCAGTAACAGCTCACTTTTCAAAACGTGTTTTTCAGCCCGAAATAAACACGTTTTTTCAGACAGCTGTATCCCTATGTAACTGCAAGGCTCAGAAGAGCCCACACACTCAGGTCTTAACCCCAGTGTGCTGAAAGTTCAAAACATGTTTTTCAGCAGAAATAAACATGTTTCTGCAAGTTTGGTCAACCCCATGTAAGTTATGGGTCAGTAACAGCTCACTTTTCAAAACGTGTTTTTCAGCCCGAAATAAACGCGTTTTTTCAGACAGCTGTATCCCTATGTAACTGCAAGGCTCAGAAGAGCCCACACACTCAGGTCTTAACCCCAGTGTGCTGAAAGTGTCAAAACATGTTTTTCAGCAGAAATAAACATGTTTCTGCAAGTTTGGTCAACCCCATGTAAGTTATGAGTCAGTAACAGCTCACTTTTCAAAACGTGTTTTTCAGCCCGAAATAAACGCGTTTTTTCAGACAGCTGTATCCCTATGTAACTGCAAGGCTCAGAAGAGCCCACACACTCAGGTCTTAACCCCAGTGTGCTGAAAGTGTCAAAACATGTTTTTCAGCAGAAATAAACATGTTTCTGCAAGTTTGGTCAACCCCATGTAAGTTATGGGTCAGTAACAGCTCACTTTTCAAAACGTGTTTTTCAGCCCGAAATAAACGCGTTTTTTCAGACAGCTGTATCCCTATGTAACTGCAAGGCTCAGAAGAGCCCACACACTCAGGTCTTAACCCCACTGTGCTGAAAGTGTCAAAACATGTTTTTCAGCAGAAATAAACATGTTTCTGCAAGTTTGGTCAACCCCATGTAAGTTATGGGTCAGTAACAGCTCACTTTTCAAAACGTGTTTTTCAGCCCGAAATAAACGCGTTTTTTCAGACAGCTGTATCCCTATGTAACTGCAAGGCTCAGAAGAGCCCACACACTCAGGTCTTAACCCCAGTGTGCTGAAAGTGTCAAAACATGTTTTTCAGCAGAAATAAACATGTTTCTGCAAGTTTGGTCAACCCCATGTAAGTTATGGGTCAGTAACAGCTCACTTTTCAAAACGTGTTTTTCAGCCCGAAATAAACGCGTTTTTTCAGACAGCTGTATCCCTATGTAACTGCAAGGCTCAGAAGAGCCCACACACTCAGGTCTTAACCCCACTGTGCTGAAAGTGTCAAAACATGTTTTTCAGCAGAAATAAACATGTTTCTGCAAGTTTGGTCAACCCCATGTAAGTTATGGGTCAGTAACAGCTCACTTTTCAAAACGTGTTTTTCAGCCCGAAATAAACGCGTTTTTTCAGACAGCTGTATCCCTATGTAACTGCAAGGCTCAGAAGAGCCCACACACTCAGGTCTTAACCCCAGTGTGCTGAAAGTGTCAAAACATGTTTTTCAGCAGAAATAAACATGTTTCTGCAAGTTTGGTCAACCCCATGTAACTAATGGGGCAGTAACAGCTCACTTTTCAAAACGTGTTTTTCAGCCCGAAATAAACGCGTTTTTTCAGACAGCTGTATCCCTATGTAACTGCAAGGCTCAGAAGAGCCCACACACTCAGGTCTTAACCCCAGTGTGCTGAAAGTGTCAAAACATGTTTTTCAGCAGAAATAAACATGTTTCTGCAAGTTTGGTCAACCCCATGTAACTTATGGGGCAGTAACAGCTCACTTTTCAAAACGTGTTTTTCAGCCCGAAATAAACACGTTTTTTCAGACAGCTGTATCGCTATGTAACTGCAAGGCTCAGAAGAGCCCACACACTCAGGTCTTAACCCCAGTGTGCTGAAAGTGTCAAAACATGTTTTTCAGCAGAAATAAACATGTTTCTGCAAGTTTGGTCAACCCCATGTAAGTTATGGGTCAGTAACAGCTCACTTTTCAAAACGTGTTTTTCAGCCCGAAATAAACGCGTTTTTTCAGACAGCTGTATCCCTATGTAACTGCAAGGCTCAGAAGAGCCCACACACTCAGGTCTTAACCCCAGTGTGCTGAAAGTGTCAAAACATGTTTTTCAGCAGAAATAAACATGTTTCTGCAAGTTTGGTCAACCCCATGTAAGTTATGGGTCAGTAACAGCTCACTTTTCAAAACGTGTTTTTCAGCCCGAAATAAACGCGTTTTTTCAGACAGCTGTATCCCTATGTAACTGCAAGGCTCAGAAGAGCCCACACACTCAGGTCTTAACCCCACTGTGCTGAAAGTGTCAAAACATGTTTTTCAGCAGAAATAAACATGTTTCTGCAAGTTTGGTCAACCCCATGTAAGTTATGGGTCAGTAACAGCTCACTTTTCAAAACGTGTTTTTCAGCCCGAAATAAACGCGTTTTTTCAGACAGCTGTATCCCTATGTAACTGCAAGGCTCAGAAGAGCCCACACACTCAGGTCTTAACCCCAGTGTGCTGAAAGTGTCAAAACATGTTTTTCAGCAGAAATAAACATGTTTCTGCAAGTTTGGTCAACCCCATGTAAGTTATGGGGCAGTAACAGCTCACTTTTCAAAACGTGTTTTTCAGCCCGAAATAAACGCGTTTTTTCAGACAGCTGTATCCCTATGTAACTGCAAGGCTCAGAAGAGCCCACACACTCAGGTCTTAACCCCAGTGTGCTGAAAGTGTCAAAACATGTTTTTCAGCAGAAATAAACATGTTTCTGCAAGTTTGGTCAACCCCATGTAACTTACGGGGCAGTAACAGCTCACTTTTCAAAACGTGTTTTTCAGCCCGAAATAAACGCGTTTTTTCAGACAGCTGTATCCCTATGTAACTGCAAGGCTCAGAAGAGCCCACACACTCAGGTCTTAACCCCAGTGTGCTGAAAGTGTCAAAACATGTTTTTCAGCAGAAATAAACATGTTTCTGCAAGTTTGGTCAACCCCATGTAAGTTATGGGTCAGTAACAGCTCACTTTTCAAAACGTGTTTTTCAGCCCGAAATAAA
This sequence comes from Lepisosteus oculatus, assembly GCF_040954835.1. Classification (NCBI taxonomy): domain Eukaryota; kingdom Metazoa; phylum Chordata; class Actinopteri; order Semionotiformes; family Lepisosteidae; genus Lepisosteus; species Lepisosteus oculatus. Next base: position 13,392 of record NW_027167953.1, on the reverse strand, counting down.
CACGTTTTTTCAGACAGCTGTATCCCTATGTAACTGCAAGGCTCAGAAGAGCCCACACACTCAGGTCTTAACCCCAGTGTGCTGAAAGTGTCAAAACATGTTTTTCAGCAGAAATAAACATGTTTCTGCAAGTTTGGTCAACCCCATGTAACTAATGGGGCAGTAACAGCTCACTTTTCAAAACGTGTTTTTCAGCCCGAAATAAACGCGTTTTTTCAGACAGCTGTATCCCTATGTAACTGCAAGGCTCAGAAGAGCCCACACACTCAGGTCTTAACCCCAGTGTGCTGAAAGTGTCAAAACATGTTTTTCAGCAGAAATAAACATGTTTCTGCAAGTTTGGTCAACCCCATGTAAGTTATGGGTCAGTAACAGCTCACTTTTCAAAACGTGTTTTTCAGCCCGAAATAAACGCGTTTTTTCAGACAGCTGTATCCCTATGTAACTGCAAGGCTCAGAAGAGCCCACACACTCAGGTCTTAACCCCACTGTGCTGAAAGTGTCAAAACATGTTTTTCAGCAGAAATAAACATGTTTCTGCAAGTTTGGTCAACCCCATGTAAGTTATGGGTCAGTAACAGCTCACTTTTCAAAACGTGTTTTTCAGCCCGAAATAAACGCGTTTTTTCAGACAGCTGTATCCCTATGTAACTGCAAGGCTCAGAAGAGCCCACACACTCAGGTCTTAACCCCAGTGTGCTGAAAGTGTCAAAACATGTTTTTCAGCAGAAATAAACATGTTTCTGCAAGTTTGGTCAACCCCATGTAACTAATGGGGACAGCTCACTTTTCAAAACGTGTTTTTCAGCCCGAAATAAACGCGTTTTTTCAGACAGCTGTATCCCTATGTAACTGCAAGGCTCAGAAGAGCCCACACACTCAGGTCTTAACCCCAGTGTGCTGAAAGTGTCAAAACATGTTTTTCCAGCAGAAATAAACATGTTTCTGCAAGTTTGGTCAACCCCATGTAAGTTATGGGTCAGTAACAGCTCACTTTTCAAAACGTGTTTTTCAGCCCGAAATAAACGCGTTTTTTCAGACAGCTGTATCCCTATGTAACTGCAAGGCTCAGAAGAGCCCACACACTCAGGTCTTAACCCAGTGTGCTGAAAGTGTCAAAACATGTTTTTCAGCAGAAATAAACATGTTTCTGCAAGTTTGGTCAACCCCATGTAACTTATGGGGCAGTAACAGCTCACTTTTCAAAACGTGTTTTTCAGCCCGAAATAAACACGTTTTTTCAGACAGCTGTATCCCTATGTAACTGCAAGGCTCAGAAGAGCCCACACACTCAGGTCTTAACCCCAGTGTGCTGAAAGTTCAAAACATGTTTTTCAGCAGAAATAAACATGTTTCTGCAAGTTTGGTCAACCCCATGTAAGTTATGGGTCAGTAACAGCTCACTTTTCAAAACGTGTTTTTCAGCCCGAAATAAACGCGTTTTTTCAGACAGCTGTATCCCTATGTAACTGCAAGGCTCAGAAGAGCCCACACACTCAGGTCTTAACCCCAGTGTGCTGAAAGTGTCAAAACATGTTTTTCAGCAGAAATAACATGTTTCTGCAAGTTTGGTCAACCCCATGTAAGTTATGAGTCAGTAACAGCTCACTTTTCAAAACGTGTTTTTCAGCCCGAAATAAACGCGTTTTTTCAGACAGCTGTATCCCTATGTAACTGCAAGGCTCAGAAGAGCCCACACACTCAGGTCTTAACCCCAGTGTGCTGAAAGTGTCAAAACATGTTTTTCAGCAGAAATAAACATGTTTCTGCAAGTTTGGTCAACCCCATGTAAGTTATGGGTCAGTAACAGCTCACTTTTCAAAACGTGTTTTTCAGCCCGAAATAAACGCGTTTTTTCAGACAGCTGTATCCCTATGTAACTGCAAGGCTCAGAAGAGCCCACACACTCAGGTCTTAACCCCACTGTGCTGAAAGTGTCAAAACATGTTTTTCAGCAGAAATAAACATGTTTCTGCAAGTTTGGTCAACCCCATGTAAGTTATGGGTCAGTAACAGCTCACTTTTCAAAACGTGTTTTTCAGCCCGAAATAAACGCGTTTTTTCAGACAGCTGTATCCCTATGTAACTGCAAGGCTCAGAAGAGCCCACACACTCAGGTCTTAACCCCAGTGTGCTGAAAGTGTCAAAACATGTTTTTCAGCAGAAATAAACATGTTTCTGCAAGTTTGGTCAACCCCATGTAAGTTATGGGTCAGTAACAGCTCACTTTTCAAAACGTGTTTTTCAGCCCGAAATAAACGCGTTTTTTCAGACAGCTGTATCCCTATGTAACTGCAAGGCTCAGAAGAGCCCACACACTCAGGTCTTAACCCCACTGTGCTGAAAGTGTCAAAACATGTTTTTCAGCAGAAATAAACATGTTTCTGCAAGTTTGGTCAACCCCATGTAAGTTATGGGTCAGTAACAGCTCACTTTTCAAAACGTGTTTTCAGCCCGAAATAAACGCGTTTTTCAGACAGCTGTATCCCTATGTAACTGCAAGGCTCAGAAGAGCCCACACACTCAGGTCTTAACCCCAGTGTGCTGAAAGTGTCAAAACATGTTTTTCAGCAGAAATAAACATGTTTCTGCAAGTTTGGTCAACCCCATGTAACTAATGGGGCAGTAACAGCTCACTTTTCAAAACGTGTTTTTCAGCCCGAAATAAACGCGTTTTTTCAGACAGCTGTATCCCTATGTAACTGCAAGGCTCAGAAGAGCCCACACACTCAGGTCTTAACCCCAGTGTGCTGAAAGTGTCAAAACATGTTTTTCAGCAGAAATAAACATGTTTCTGCAAGTTTGGTCAACCCATGTAACTTATGGGGCAGTAACAGCTCACTTTTCAAAACGTGTTTTTCAGCCCGAAATAAACACGTTTTTTCAGACAGCTGTATCGCTATGTAACTGCAAGGCTCAGAAGAGCCCACACACTCAGGTCTTAACCCCAGTGTGCTGAAAGTGTCAAAACATGTTTTTCAGCAGAAATAAACATGTTTCTGCAAGTTTGGTCAACCCCATGTAAGTTATGGGTCAGTAACAGCTCACTTTTCAAAACGTGTTTTTCAGCCCGAAATAAACGCGTTTTTTTCAGACAGCTGTATCCCTATGTAACTGCAAGGCTCAGAAGAGCCCACACACTCAGGTCTTAACCCCAGTGTGCTGAAAGTGTCAAAACATGTTTTTCAGCAGAAATAAACATGTTTCTGCAAGTTTGGTCAACCCCATGTAAGTTATGGGTCAGTAACAGCTCACTTTTCAAAACGTGTTTTTCAGCCCGAAATAAACGCGTTTTTTCAGACAGCTGTATCCCTATGTAACTGCAAGGCTCAGAAGAGCCCACACACTCAGGTCTTAACCCCACTGTGCTGAAAGTGTCAAAACATGTTTTTCAGCAGAAATAAACATGTTTCTGCAAGTTTGGTCAACCCCATGTAAGTTATGGGTCAGTAACAGCTCACTTTTCAAAACGTGTTTTTCAGCCCGAAATAAACGCGTTTTTTCAGACAGCTGTATCCCTATGTAACTGCAAGGCTCAGAAGAGCCCACACACTCAGGTCTTAACCCCAGTGTGCTGAAAGTGTCAAAACATGTTTTTCAGCAGAAATAAACATGTTTCTGCAAGTTTGGTCAACCCCATGTAAGTTATGGGGCAGTAACAGCTCACTTTTCAAAACGTGTTTTTCAGCCCGAAATAAACGCGTTTTTTCAGACAGCTGTATCCCTATGTAACTGCAAGGCTCAGAAGAGCCCACACACTCAGGTCTTAACCCCAGTGTGCTGAAAGTGTCAAAACATGTTTTTCAGCAGAAATAAACATGTTTCTGCAAGTTTGGTCAACCCCATGTAACTTACGGGGCAGTAACAGCTCACTTTTCAAAACGTGTTTTTCAGCCCGAAATAAACGCGTTTTTTCAGACAGCTGTATCCCTATGTAACTGCAAGGCTCAGAAGAGCCCACACACTCAGGTCTTAACCCCAGTGTGCTGAAAGTGTCAAAACATGTTTTTCAGCAGAAATAAACATGTTTCTGCAAGTTTGGTCAACCCCATGTAAGTTATGGGTCAGTAACAGCTCACTTTTCAAAACGTGTTTTTCAGCCCGAAATAAACACGTTTTTTCAGACAGCTGTATCCCTATGTAACTGCAAGGCTCAGAAGAGCCCACACACTCAGGTCTTAACCCCAGTGTGCTGAAAGTGTCAAAACATGTTTTTCAGCAGAAATAAACATGTTTCTGCAAGTTTGGTCAACCCCATGTAACTAATGGGGCAGTAACAGCTCACTTTTCAAAACGTGTTTTTCAGCCCGAAATAAACGCGTTTTTTCAGACAGCTGTATCCCTATGTAACTGCAAGGCTCAGAAGAGCCCACACACTCAGGTCTTAACCCCAGTGTGCTGAAAGTGTCAAAACATGTTTTTCAGCAGAAATAAACATGTTTCTGCAAGTTTGGTCAACCCCATGTAACTTATGGGGCAGTAACAGCTCACTTTTCAAAACGTGTTTTTCAGCCCGAAATAAACACGTTTTTTCAGACAGCTGTATCGCTATGTAACTGCAAGGCTCAGAAGAGCCCACACACTCAGGTCTTAACCCCAGTGTGCTGAAAGTGTCAAAACATGTTTTTCAGCAGAAATAAACATGTTTCTGCAAGTTTGGTCAACCCCATGTAAGTTATGGGTCAGTAACAGCTCACTTTTCAAAACGTGTTTTTCAGCCCGAAATAAACGCGTTTTTCAGACAGCTGTATCCCTATGTAACTGCAAGGCTCAGAAGAGCCCACACACTCAGGTCTTAACCCCAGTGTGCTGAAAGTGTCAAAACATGTTTTTCAGCAGAAATAAACATGTTTCTGCAAGTTTGGTCAACCCCATGTAAGTTAATGGGTCAGTAACAGCTCACTTTTCAAAACGTGTTTTTCAGCCCGAAATAAACGCGTTTTTTCAGACAGCTGTATCCCTATGTAACTGCAAGGCTCAGAAGAGCCCACACACTCAGGTCTTAACCCCACTGTGCTGAAAGTGTCAAAACATGTTTTTCAGCAGAAATAAACATGTTTCTGCAAGTTTGGTCAACCCCATGTAAGTTATGGGTCAGTAACAGCTCACTTTTCAAAACGTGTTTTTCAGCCCGAAATAAACGCGTTTTTTCAGACAGCTGTATCCCTATGTAACTGCAAGGCTCAGAAGAGCCCACACACTCAGGTCTTAACCCCAGTGTGCTGAAAGTGTCAAAACATGTTTTTCAGCAGAAATAAACATGTTTCTGCAAGTTTGGTCAACCCCATGTAAGTTATGGGGCAGTAACAGCTCACTTTTCAAAACGTGTTTTTCAGCCCGAAATAAACGCGTTTTTTCAGACAGCTGTATCCCTATGTAACTGCAAGGCTCAGAAGAGCCCACACACTCAGGTCTTAACCCCAGTGTGCTGAAAGTGTCAAAACATGTTTTTCAGCAGAAATAAACATGTTTCTGCAAGTTTGGTCAACCCCATGTAACTTACGGGGCAGTAACAGCTCACTTTTCAAAACGTGTTTTTCAGCCCGAAATAAACGCGTTTTTTCAGACAGCTGTATCCCTATGTAACTGCAAGGCTCAGAAGAGCCCACACACTCAGGTCTTAACCCCAGTGTGCTGAAAGTGTCAAAACATGTTTTTCAGCAGAAATAAACATGTTTCTGCAAGTTTGGTCAACCCCATGTAAGTTATGGGTCAGTAACAGCTGACTTTTCAAAACGTGTTTTTCAGCCCGAAATAAACACGTTTTTCAGACAGCTGTATCCCTATGTAACTGCAAGGCTCAGAAGAGCCCACACACTCAGGTCTTAACCCCAGTGTGCTGAAAGTGTCAAAACATGTTTTTCAGCAGAAATAAACATGTTTCTGCAAGTTTGGGTAACCCCATGTAAGTTATGGGGCAGTAACAGCTCACTTTTCAAAACGTGTTTTTCAGCCCGAAATAAACGCGTTTTTTCAGACAGCTGTATCCCTATGTATCTGCAAGGCTCAGAAGAGCCCACACACTCAGGTCTTAACCCCAGTGTGCTGAAAGTGTCAAAACATGTTTTTCAGCAGAAATAAACATGTTTCTGCAAGTTTGGTCAACCCATGTAAGTTATGGGTCAGTAACAGCTCACTTTTCAAAACGTGTTTTTCAGCCCGAAATAAACGCGTTTTTTCAGACAGCTGTATCCCTATGTAACTGCAAGGCTCAGAAGAGCCCAAACACTCAGGTCTTAACCCCAGTGTGCTGAAAGTGTCAAAACATGTTTTTCAGCAGAAATAAACATGTTTCTGCAAGTTTGGTCAACCCCATGTAAGTTATGGGTCAGTAACAGCTCACTTTTCAAAACGTGTTTCTCAGCCCGAAATAAACGCGTTTTTCAGACAGCTGTATCCCTATGTAACTGCAAGGCTCAGAAGAGCCCACACACTCAGGTCTTAACCCCAGTGTGCTGAAAGTGTCAAAACATGTTTTTCAGCAGAAATAAACATGTTTCTGCAAGTTTGGTCAACCCCATGTAAGTTATGGGTCAGTAACAGCTCACTTTTCAAAACGTGTTTTTCAGCCCGAAATAAACGCGTTTTTCAGACAGCTGTATCCCTATGTAACTGCAAGGCTCAGAAGAGCCCACACACTCAGGTCTTAACCCCACTGTGCTGAAAGTGTCAAAACATGTTTTTCAGCAGAAATAAACATGTTTCTGCAAGTTTGGTCAACCCCATGTAAGTTATGGGTCAGTAACAGCTCACTTTTCAAAACGTGTTTTTCAGCCCGAAATAAACGCGTTTTTTCAGACAGCTGTATCCCTATGTAACTGCAAGGCTCAGAAGAGCCCACACACTCAGGTCTTAACCCCAGTGTGCTGAAAGTGTCAAAACATGTTTTTCAGCAGAAATAAACATGTTTCTGCAAGTTTGGTCAACCCCATGTAAGTTATGGGGCAGTAACAGCTCACTTTTCAAAACGTGTTTTTCAGCCCGAAATAAACGCGTTTTTTCAGACAGCTGTATCCCTATGTAACTGCAAGGCTCAGAAGAGCCCACACACTCAGGTCTTAACCCCAGTGTGCTGAAAGTGTCAAAACATGTTTTTCAGCAGAAATAAACATGTTTCTGCAAGTTTGGTCAACCCCATGTAACTTATGGGGCAGTAACAGCTCACTTTTCAAAACGTGTTTTTCAGCCCGAAATAAACACGTTTTTTCAGACAGCTGTATCGCTATGTAACTGCAAGGCTCAGAAGAGCCCACACACTCAGGTCTTAACCCCAGTGTGCTGAAAGTGTCAAAACATGTTTTTCAGCAGAAATAAACATGTTTCTGCAAGTTTGGTCAACCCCATGTAAGTTATGGGTCAGTAACAGCTCACTTTTCAAAACGTGTTTTTCAGCCCGAAATAAACGCGTTTTTTCAGACAGCTGTATCCCTATGTAACTGCAAGGCTCAGAAGAGCCCACACACTCAGGTCTTAACCCCAGTGTGCTGAAAGTGTCAAAACATGTTTTTCAGCAGAAATAAACATGTTTCTGCAAGTTTGGTCAACCCCATGTAAGTTATGGGTCAGTAACAGCTCACTTTTCAAAACGTGTTTTTCAGCCGAAATAAACGCGTTTTTTCAGACAGCTGTATCCCTATGTAACTGCAAGGCTCAGAAGAGCCCACACACTCAGGTCTTAACCCCACTGTGCTGAAAGTGTCAAAACATGTTTTTCAGCAGAAATAAACATGTTTCTGCAAGTTTGGTCAACCCCATGTAAGTTATGGGTCAGTAACAGCTCACTTTTCAAAACGTGTTTTTCAGCCCGAAATAAACGCGTTTTTTCAGACAGCTGTATCCCTATGTAACTGCAAGGCTCAGAAGAGCCCACACACTCAGGTCTTAACCCCAGTGTGCTGAAAGTGTCAAAACATGTTTTTCAGCAGAAATAAACATGTTTCTGCAAGTTTGGTCAACCCATGTAAGTTATGGGGCAGTAACAGCTCACTTTTCAAAACGTGTTTTCAGCCCGAAATAAACGCGTTTTTTCAGACAGCTGTATCCCTATGTAACTGCAAGGCTCAGAAGAGCCCACACACTCAGGTCTTAACCCCAGTGTGCTGAAAGTGTCAAAACATGTTTTTCAGCAGAAATAAACATGTTTCTGCAAGTTTGGTCAACCCCATGTAACTTACGGGGCAGTAACAGCTCACTTTTCAAAACGTGTTTTTCAGCCCGAAATAAACGCGTTTTTTTCAGACAGCTGTATCCCTATGTAACTGCAAGGCTCAGAAGAGCCCACACACTCAGGTCTTAACCCCAGTGTGCTGAAAGTGTCAAAACATGTTTTTCAGCAGAAATAAACATGTTTCTGCAAGTTTGGTCAACCCCATGTAAGTTATGGGTCAGTAACAGCTGACTTTTCAAAACGTGTTTTTCAGCCCGAAATAAACACGTTTTTTCAGACAGCTGTATCCCTATGTAACTGCAAGGCTCAGAAGAGCCCACACACTCAGGTCTTAACCCCAGTGTGCTGAAAGTGTCAAAACATGTTTTCAGCAGAAATAAACATGTTTCTGCAAGTTTGGGTAAACCCATGTAAGTTATGGGGCAGTAACAGCTCACTTTTCAAAACGTGTTTTTCAGCCCGAAATAAACGCGTTTTTTCAGACAGCTGTATCCCTATGTATCTGCAAGGCTCAGAAGAGCCCACACACTCAGGTCTTAACCCCAGTGTGCTGAAAGTGTCAAAACATGTTTTTCAGCAGAAATAAACATGTTTCTGCAAGTTTGGTCAACCCCATGTAAGTTATGGGTCAGTAACAGCTCACTTTTCAAAACGTGTTTTTCAGCCCGAAATAAACGCGTTTTTTTCAGACAGCTGTATCCCTATGTAACTGCAAGGCTCAGAAGAGCCCACACACTCAGGTCTTAACCCCAGTGTGCTGAAAGTGTCAAAACATGTTTTTCAGCAGAAATAAACATGTTTCTGCAAGTTTGGTCAACCCCATGTAAGTTATGGGTCAGTAACAGCTCACTTTTCAAAACGTGTTTCTCAGCCCGAAATAAACGCTTTTTTCAGACAGCTGTATCCCTATGTAACTGCAAGGCTCAGAAGAGCCCACACACTCAGGTCTTAACCCCAGTGTGCTGAAAGTGTCAAACATGTTTTTCAGCAGAAATAAACATGTTTCTGCAAGTTTGGTCAACCCCATGTAAGTTATGGGTCAGTAACAGCTCACTTTTCAAAACGTGTTTTTCAGCCCGAAATAAACGCGTTTTTCAGACAGCTGTATCCCTATGTAACTGCAAGGCTCAGAAGAGCCCACACACTCAGGTCTTAACCCCACTGTGCTGAAAGTGTCAAAACATGTTTTTCAGCAGAAATAAACATGTTTCTGCAAGTTTGGTCAACCCCATGTAAGTTATGGGTCAGTAACAGCTCACTTTTCAAAACGTGTTTTTCAGCCCGAAATAAACGCGTTTTTTCAGACAGCTGTATCCCTATGTAACTGCAAGGCTCAGAAGAGCCCACACACTCAGGTCTTAACCCCAGTGTGCTGAAAGTGTCAAAACATGTTTTTCAGCAGAAATAAACATGTTTCTGCAAGTTTGGTCAACCCCATGTAAGTTATGGGTCAGTAACAGCTCACTTTTCAAAACGTGTTTTTCAGCCCGAAATAAACGCGTTTTTTCAGACAGCTGTATCCCTATGTAACTGCAAGGCTCAGAAGAGCCCACACACTCAGGTCTTAACCCCAGTGTGCTGAAAGTGTCAAAACATGTTTTTCAGCAGAAATAAACATGTTTCTGCAAGTTTGGTCAACCCCATGTAAGTTATGGGTCAGTAACAGCTCACTTTTCAAAACGTGTTTTTCAGCCCGAAATAAACGCGTTTTTCAGACAGCTGTATCCCTATGTAACTGCAAGGCTCAGAAGAGCCCACACACTCAGGTCTTAACCCCAGTGTGCTGAAAGTGTCAAAACATGTTTTTCAGCAGAAATAAACATGTTTCTGCAAGTTTGGTCAACCCCATGTAAGTCATGGGTCAGTAACAGCTCACTTTTCAAAACGTGTTTTTCAGCCCGAAATAAACGCGTTTTTTCAGACAGCTGTATCCCTATGTAACTGCAAGGCTCAGAAGAGCCCACACACTCAGGTCTTAACCCCAGTGTGCTGAAAGTGTCAAAACATGTTTTTCAGCAGAAATAAACATGTTTCTGCAAGTTTGGTCAACCCCATGTAAGTTATGGGTCAGTAACAGCTCACTTTTCAAAACGTGTTTCTCAGCCCGAAATAAACGCGTTTTTTCAGACAGCTGTATCCTATGTAACTGCAAGGCTCAGAAGAGCCCACACACTCAGGTCTTAACCCCAGTGTGCTGAAAGTGTCAAAACATGTTTTTCAGCAGAAATAAACATGTTTCTGCAAGTTTGGTCAACCCCATGTAAGTTATGGGTCAGTAACAGCTCACTTTTCAAAACGTGTTTTTCAGCCCGAAATAAACGCGTTTTTTCAGACAGCTGTATCCCTATGTAACTGCAAGGCTCAGAAGAGCCCACACACTCAGGTCTTAACCCCACTGTGCTGAAAGTGTCAAAACATGTTTTTCAGCAGAAATAAACATGTTTCTGCAAGTTTGGTCAACCCCATGTAAGTTATGGGTCAGTAACAGCTCACTTTTCAAAACGTGTTTTTCAGCCCGAAATAAACGCGTTTTTTCAGACAGCTGTATCCCTATGTAACTGCAAGGCTCAGAAGAGCCCACACACTCAGGTCTTAACCCCAGTGTGCTGAAAGTGTCAAAACATGTTTTTCAGCAGAAATAAACATGTTCTGCAAGTTTGGTCAACCCCATGTAAGTTATGGGGCAGTAACAGCTCACTTTTCAAAACGTGTTTTTCAGCCCGAAATAAACGCGTTTTTTCAGACAGCTGTATCCCTATGTAACTGCAAGGCTCAGAAGAGCCCACACACTCAGGTCTTAACCCCAGTGTGCTGAAAGTGTCAAAACATGTTTTTCAGCAGAAATAAACATGTTTCTGCAAGTTTGGTCAACCCCATGTAACTTATGGGGCAGTAACAGCTCACTTTTCAAAACGTGTTTTTCAGCCCGAAATAAACACGTTTTTTCAGACAGCTGTATCGCTATGTAACTGCAAGGCTCAGAAGAGCCCACACACTCAGGTCTTAACCCCAGTGTGCTGAAAGTGTCAAAACATGTTTTTCAGCAGAAATAAACATGTTTCTGCAAGTTTGGTCAACCCCATGTAAGTTATGGGTCAGTAACAGCTCCACTTTTCAAAACGTGTTTTTTCAGCCCGAAATAAACGCGTTTTTTCAGACAGCTGTATCCCTATGTAACTGCAAGGCTCAGAAGAGCCCACACACTCAGGTCTTAACCCCAGTGTGCTGAAAGTGTCAAAACATGTTTTTCAGCAGAAATAAACATGTTTCTGCAAGTTGGTCAACCCCATGTAAGTTATGGGTCAGTAACAGCTCACACAGTTAGAAACGTGTCTTGTGTTTTTCAGCCCGAAATAAACACGTTTTTTCAGACAGCTGTATCGCTATGTAACTGCAAGGCTCAGAAGAGCCCACACACTCAGGTCTTAACCCCAGTGTGCTGAAAGTGTCAAAACATGTTTTTCAGCAGAAATAAACATGTTTCTGCAAGTTTGGTCAACCCCATGTAAGTTATGGGTCAGTAACAGCTCACTTTTCAAAACGTGTTTTTCAGCCCGAAATAAACGCGTTTTTTCAGACAGCTGTATCCCTATGTAACTGCAAGGCTCAGAAGAGCCCACACACTCAGGTCTTAACCCCAGTGTGCTGAAAGTGTCAAAACATGTTTTTCAGCAGAAATAAACATGTTTCTGCAAGTTTGGTCAACCCCATGTAAGTTATGGGTCAGTAACAGCTCACTTTTCAAAACGTGTTTTTCAGCCCGAAATAAACGCGTTTTTTCAGACAGCTGTATCCCTATGTAACTGCAAGGCTCAGAAGAGCCCACACACTCAGGTCTTAACCCCACTGTGCTGAAAGTGTCAAAACATGTTTTTCAGCAGAAATAAACATGTTTCTGCAAGTTTGGTCAACCCCATGTAAGTTATGGGTCAGTAACAGCTCACTTTTCAAAACGTGTTTTTCAGCCCGAAATAAACGCGTTTTTTCAGACAGCTGTATCCCTATGTAACTGCAAGGCTCAGAAGAGCCCACACACTCAGGTCTTAACCCCAGTGTGCTGAAAGTGTCAAAACATGTTTTTCAGCAGAAATAAACATGTTTCTGCAAGTTTGGTCAACCCCATGTAAGTTATGGGGCAGTAACAGCTCACTTTTCAAAACGTGTTTTTCAGCCCGAAATAAACGCGTTTTTTCAGACAGCTGTATCCCTATGTAACTGCAAGGCTCAGAAGAGCCCACACACTCAGGTCTTAACCCCAGTGTGCTGAAAGTGTCAAAACATGTTTTTCAGCAGAAATAAACATGTTTCTGCAAGTTTGGTCAACCCCATGTAACTTACGGGGCAGTAACAGCTCACTTTTCAAAACGTGTTTTCAGCCCGAAATAAACGCGTTTTTTCAGACAGCTGTATCCCTATGTAACTGCAAGGCTCAGAAGAGCCCACACACTCAGGTCTTAACCCCAGTGTGCTGAAAGTGTCAAAACATGTTTTTCAGCAGAAATAAACATGTTTCTGCAAGTTTGGTCAACCCCATGTAAGTTATGGGTCAGTAACAGCTGACTTTTCAAAACGTGTTTTTCAGCCCGAAATAAACACGTTTTTTCAGACAGCTGTATCCCTATGTAACTGCAAGGCTCAGAAGAGCCCACACACTCAGGTCTTAACCCCAGTGTGCTGAAAGTGTCAAAACATGTTTTTCAGCAGAAATAAACATGTTTCTGCAAGTTTGGGTAACCCCATGTAAGTTATGGGGCAGTAACAGCTCACTTTTCAAAACGTGTTTTTCAGCCCGAAATAAACGCGTTTTTTCAGACAGCTGTATCCCTATGTATCTGCAAGGCTCAGAAGAGCCCACACACTCAGGTCTTAACCCCAGTGTGCTGAAAGTGTCAAAACATGTTTTTCAGCAGAAATAAACATGTTTCTGCAAGTTTGGTCAACCCCATGTAAGTTATGGGTCAGTAACAGCTCACTTTTCAAAACGTGTTTTTCAGCCCGAAATAAACGCGTTTTTTCAGACAGCTGTATCCCTATGTAACTGCAAGGCTCAGAAGAGCCCACACACTCAGGTCTTAACCCCAGTGTGCTGAAAGTGTCAAAACATGTTTTTCAGCAGAAATAAACATGTTTCTGCAAGTTTGGTCAACCCCATGTAAGTTATGGGTCAGTAACAGCTCACTTTTCAAACGTGTTTCTCAGCCCGAAATAAACGCGTTTTTTCAGAC